>NC_048926.1:28183947-28246638 GCF_011077185.1 Oxyura jamaicensis
GGAAAAGCATCAAGTCTTCTTCTGTTGCAGTAAAGAATCAAAAAGGTCAGAACTTTTTTTTTCCATCTTCTCTGTTCCTGCTCCAGATAACCTTTAATACTGAAGCTTAGCACATAAAAATACTGCATTTATTCCATTTACAACAGCTATTGCTTCTTTCTTTTTCTTCTGCAGCATTCTTTATGAATTGGCTTATGCCATAAATCTGGAAGGAGACTCTGTTATTCATAATGTTATTTCAATGGAGAAGACTTCTTTAATAGCAGTCAGATCCAAGATAAAAATGCCTTAGAGCAGATATCATAACCAGATGGGGAGAGAAGGCTTTAGATGTGATGTCTGTATTTTTTAAGGGACCTTAGCATTTTCAGAAATGTGTTTTCAGTTGCTTCTCTTTGCTCTTTCTGTACCTTCCAAGGTGGCTTTACAATAAAGCTTTCCTAGCCTGCATAACCAAAACCGCGTCTGCCCTCATTTTTTTGTTCCCCGCTCTTTTCTCTCCTCAAAAGTCTTTAAGCACATCAACTAAAGGTCCTGTTTTTTTCCAGTTCTCCTGGTCTGGGAGCAGGCATGATTAGTGTGGACTTGGGCAGGGCTGACTCAATACTTCAATATACTGATGCTCTTGTGTAGTGCATTGAATAGAATATAACTTTATGGAAGTTGGCAAGACTGGAATGTTTGGACAGAGCCAGTCCCAGCAGTGCAGGAGAGGAGAACAGAAGAGTGCATTTTTAAAATGTTGCCTGTGTCCTGTCCATGATTATCATGCAGCAGAGAGAGGAAAATGAACTCTTGCATACTTCTGGAGAAATGCATTAATAATGACAGTAACACAATGAGGCCTCTGTGCTTTGTGAAGTATCTTACTTCACAGGTACTTGCCTAAAAGCATAATGTCTTACTGCAATTAAAGACATTTCAGAAGAAAATGGCAATGTCTGCAACATTTTCACAGACAAAAGTGTGTGTGTGTCTTCACATACTTCTTCAGTGTAACACAACGATGTGATTAAAATTTGCATGAGGTACTGTAGAGACTGGGGAACAGTCCTTCTAATTACAGCAGTGCCTCCGATCAGCTGGCTAAGGATGAGACAAGAAGCCTAACAAGAGCATTTGGCCTGTCCGGCATTTGCTGTTGTACTTTTATGTCTTTTGGGATGAATGGGGTAGGAATCTCTTGCTCACTTGAGGTCTCTAAGCATGAGACAAGCCTGCTGTTCCTCCTGAAGAGCACATACAAACAGCCTTCTCTGAGGTTCATCTGAGGTACTTGTTTGTATAGCACTTGGTACTCACCTAACAAGGTCAGAGGGTAAAGGTATCCATGGTTCATCCAGGACCCAAGGACTGAAAGGAGAGAGGTCTGCACTCTTACCGGGTGTTTGCTCCTTTCCTTTTTATTTTATATATACTTTTTTCCTTAAAATCAACAAAACCACTTTTATTGCCTGAAAACAGCCATCCATTTTGCTTTGTTCCCATGCTTAACAGGCACACCCATTTTGGCCCTTTCTCTGAGACAGCAAAATGCACAAAGGCTTGGCGCAGCTCCTGCATGCTGCATCACAGTGTGTTGTTGTTGTTGTTGTCAGATCGCATGCCTGACCCTCATTTGTCTTAACGTACCAAGAAATGTCTCCAAAGATCAACTCATAATACTGGGATTGTGTTGGTGGAGTGTTCATTGTGTTGTTTTAAGGAGCAGTAATATGCAAACTCAGCTCCACAGACAGCCGCGTGCTTGTGGAGTGGCAGATATGAACTGTGTCCTCTTACTGCTGCCAGTTTAAGCTGAGGACCCACGTGGATTTATTTCATCGTGAAGACACTTAACTGCCTGCAGGTGTTGCGGAGAGGTTTAGCGAGGGATTCGGTGTCATTGTGGTTTTTTGATTATTTATTTTTGATGGTTTTTTGTTGAGCAATCTCAATACTATTCCATGAAGGAGAAAAAAAAATATCTGAGATTCCAGTTTGGCTCTTACGACTTAACATGTAATTTGCATGTCTTTTTAGAGGTTTTATGAATATTTTTTCCATAGATGCATTAATTCTTAAGTCCTGGGACTTTCCAAAGATCCTGTTTCTCCCTCCCCCATCCAACACTTACGCATTGTGCCCAGGGACAGCTTACAGGAGCTGCCTGGCTTCACTGGTGTAGTGATGGGAGAATCAGGAATGTCGCTGGATAGGAGGACAAGAACCGAGACAAGCAGAGGAAAGGGACTGGGAAGAAAGAGAGAACAGGTAAAGTCAGTATGATGGAGCTTGAATTTACATGGGCTGGGTGAAGTGGCTAGCACCAAGCCCGGGATGAGGGGTGAGGGGTGAGGGTATAACCAGATTTGGGGTTAGAATTGGTGGAACAGGCGTGGGGATGTGAATGGAGAAAATGGATGAGAAGCTCAAAGTGTGGGAGAAAAGTAGGGGGGGGAAAAAAAAAAAAAAAAAAAAAAAGGAAAATACAGACAATGGGAGGGTGGGGGCAAAGCTTAGTGTGCAGGGGGAGAGGGAAGGGTGACTAGCCTAGGGCCGGGAGCTGTGGGCTGTGGAGAGTTGTTTGTCAGTGGAGAATGTGGAGAGCAGAGCCAGGATGAGAATTTGGGAACAGATCATTGAATCCAGGAAGGAAGAGCAACTTGAAGGTTGCTCTGCCTCATTCCCTCCTGCCAGTGGGAGTTCTGGAGGCTTTTTCCCTGCAGGACCTCGAGGCAGTCCTGCTGTAAGGGGCTGCTTGTGCTTATGTGCTTGGAGTATGTGTGCATACATGTATTTTCGCTTCCACTCTGGTATTTAGGTGGCTATTTTGGATGCATCTCTAAGTAAATACCATAGCATACAGAGAGGCTGGTCGTCCAGCAAAAACATGTGGTCTGGGTGGGTTGTTTGTGTCTGCCGAAGGCTTCGTCCACATGCTGCCACTTGCAGGATGGAGACAGCGACCTGTTCAGGGCAGCCCGGCTTGTGTCGCTGTCGTGGTGCCTGCTTGACTCAGGTCTCCATCCCATTCCCGACTGGGGAACGTAGGCTTCCCCCGAGCAGCATCCTGCTTCCGTCTCCTGCTCGGGGGTGTCCCCGGCTAGCCAAAAGCCAAAAGATCCCCATGAAAGCAGTTACACTGTCTGTAGACAAAGCTTTTCTTAAGCATGCCAAGGAAACTGGAAAAACAGGAGCCTTTTTTTTTTTTTTTCCCTCCCAAACCGTTTCAGCGCAATATTAAGTCACTTCCTGTAGTTGCAGCGAGCAGAGGTTTTTGGCTTACCCCCCCCCCCCCCTTTTTTTTTTCCTCTCCCCTCCGGAGGCTTATATTCCTTTAAGAGGACGCGACTTCCCAAACCCAGCTATTTAAAAACAAAACCCACAGCTAAATTCGCTGTCGGACACAGCTGCCTGCAGCACGCCCTGCCCTCCCCTGCCCTGCCCTGCCCGGGGGGATCGGACACGCGTGGGGCCGGTGTGGCCGCGCTGAAAAATCACGGCCACGGAGACGGAGCCGGGGGCGCTGGCGGCGGCCGCAGGGTCCCGTGCGCGGCGCGCAGCAGCAGCGGGGGCGCGCAGCGGGGGCGCGCCGCGCAGGCACAGCGTCCTGCGCCTTTAAGCCCTTAACCCTTCCCTGCCCGCGGAGATAAGCCGGCGTGGAGCTGGGAAGGGCGCTGCTGCTCCTCCATCCTGGTCTGGGAGCAGACACCGCGGTGAGAGCACAGCCCTTAAAATCGCCGTGCCCTGCCCGGCTGCCTTCGCGCTGATGGGGGATTTCCTCTTTTATTTTTTTTCTTTATGGGGTGAATGAGGAGTGACTGAGGAGGCAGGGCTGTGGTGGACCCGGAGCTTGTTGGTGACACATGCAGCCGGGACGGCGAGGAGCCTTACCGGAGGCCTAGCCATATGTGGCTGGAAAATTTGCAGCGTGGGGGCAGAGGCATGTAGCTAATTCAGGTAACCGGAAAGCTGGCTTTTATTATTCCTCCAGCGCCGCTCCTGACTCCCAGCAGTTGTTTTTCTTTTTCTCAAGTGGGGCAGGAGAAGCGGGTCGTGTAGCAGTGCCGTGTATAAACACGCTGCCCACAGAAGCCCGGCAGACCCGGTGGAGTTGTATTTAGATTTCTGTGGGGACGGACGAGTCCCGTGTCCAGAGGGCGGGCGAGTTTCCCTGACGGCGAGACAGGCGCCGGTTTCTCTTACAGTGGTGGAAGTTGGGACCCTGCTGGAGACGGGTCCAGCTGCCTGTCCTGGTGCTGGGGGGACTCGGTGTCGATGATGTGAAGGGGGCAGAGGTGCAGCTCAAATTAACCTGAGCTCAGGAGAGAGCGAACAGGTATTGCTGCTCTTGCGGCAGCCGTTCTCCAAGCAGTGGAACAGCTGTGGATCAGTCTAATGGCACCGGTTCCGTAAGGAGGGGGTTGGAGTTCCTGTTCTGTAGCCTGTTTGAATGTACCCTCCAGACAAGTTGGTCTCCAGATGATTCACGCAGTACAGTGTAGTCCTGTGGTCTTTGTGTGGCAGCATAGCATGTGTGAAAGCCTGATGTTACGTGGGAAGACCAGGGGGATTCGGGGAGGGACTGCTACTAAGCTGTGCCACTTCTCTGCCGTTTTGTTAACAGAAGTTGTCAGTGTGTGTGTATGTGTATGCACTTCTCAGCATTAAAAAAACTGCTGATTAACATTTAGGAGGTTAATTGGGGGTTCAGTGTTGAGGGTAAATCAGCAAGATGTCAGTCCACTCTGGGCTGCCATTTCAGCCACTGGTGGGCGTGCTGTGAGCACACACACTTGTGCCCTTGTGTTTCAGCACCCACTTTGCTCAGACATGGTTTCTTTTCCACGTGCTGATTGTGTTTCTTCTTTTCCAGAAAAAGAGGAAGTTGCTATAAATGGAGAAGATGAAAAAGAACGGAAAGACCCCTATTTTGTGGAAACGCCTTATGGTTACCAGCTAGACCTGGATTTCCTCAAGTACGTGGATGATATACAGAAGGGGAATACCATTAAGAAATTAAACATCCAAAAGAAGAAGCGGAAAGCAATACCAGCCTCTACGGGTACTAAGAACTCTGGTGGCCATTGCAGTGGCTGGACTTCCACAGAGTCTCTCTCTTCATCGAACAGTGATGAGAACAAGCAGTCTTTTTTGGCAGCAAGGAGTCAAGTAACCTCATCTGTCGCTGTGAGACCACTGGTTTCATTTGAAGCATCTCCCTCCTACTTAACCGTCCCTGAGAGTAAGCAGCTCCCTCCTCCCTCCCCACAGCTTCCTCGGCACAACCTCCATGTGACAAAAACCCTCATGGAAACACGGAGGCGACTTGAGCAGGAGAGAATGATGCAGGTCACGCCAGGAGATGTCCGCAGGCCCAGACTTTCCAGCTTTGGGGGCATGGGCTCAACAAGCTCCCTCCCTTCTTTTGTGGGGTCCAGTGGGTACAGTCATATGTCTCAACAGCTCCAGAATGGGTACCAGGGGAACGGAGACTACGGCACCTGCTTCAGCTCCTCCTTGGGCAGTTCCATCCGGCATAGCCCAATGAGTTCGGGAATTTCCACCCCGGTCACCAACGTGAGCCCGGTGCATCTGCAGCACATCAGGGAACAAATGGCAGTTGCTCTCAAGCGCCTCAAGGAGCTTGAGGAGCAAGTCAAGACCATTCCCGTGCTGCAGGTCAAAATTTCAGTGTTACAGGAAGAGAAGAGGCACATGATGGCGGAACTCAAAAGCCAAAGGAAACCCAGTCAAAACGAGACATACGGTTTCAGAAAACGATCTTACAGTGCGGGAAATGCAGAGCAGTGGGAACACCTGTCTCAGGGCCGAAGAGGCGGAGAACTTTACATAGACTGTGAGGATGAGATGGACAGTGTGGAGCAGAGCTCTCAGAGGATAGAGGAGTTCAGGCAGTTGACTGCTGAAATGCAAGCACTGGAGAAAAAAATCCAGGACAGCAACTATGAGATTCCATCAAACCTTAGGGCAAATAAAGAAAGCCTGACAAAAGAGAGCCGATCTGTTGCTGTTGGCGCTGATGAAAACATTAACGACGTGGTTATATACAACAGATCTTCAAGGCAACACAGAGAAGTAGCTGTGGGGACAGAGAAAGAAATGAGAGAGTCTGGGGTTGGGGTGACGGAGGCCATGCTTGGCTTGTCTACAGAAGCTGAGAAAGAAATAGAGCTTCAGCAGCAGACCATTGAAGCCCTTAAGGAGAAGATTTACAGACTGGAGGTTCAGTTGAAGGAAACGACCCATGACAGGGAAATGACCAAATTAAAACAGGAGCTGCAGGCGGCTGGGTCTAGGAAAAAAGTAGACAAAGCCACAATGGCTCAGCCCCTTGTCGTCAGCAGAACGGTGGAAGCCATGGTGCCAATGAGAGACCAAATGGTGGGAGACCACGTCAGCGTCACCGATTCGTCTGTGGGGAACCATCTGCAGATGAGCAGCATTGGCACCTCCTGCCGGCCCACAGTACGGAGCACAGCAGTGGGCCCTGAGCTGCTGATGACCCGCTGGCTCGTGAGGGAGAGAGCCGAGGTGCGGGACCAATGCACAGGGAGGCATGTGGAGCTGTACGACAAGCAGGTGGGCGTGGAGACAAGCGTTTGTGAGACGGGCGTCAACACGGAGGAGTCGGTGGGTGACCTGAGTCTCTGCAGGACAGCACGGGAGGTCAGAGAGACGAGGTCGGTGGGCTGCGGGGACTGCTCTGTGGATGTGATCGTCCATGCCCCGAAGGAGTGCGTGTCCCGCGAGACGGCCACGGAGTCTGTGAGCAGGGCAGAGGCCACGGTCATGGCCGTGCCATCTACGGCCAGCCAGCACACCAGCACTGCCTTGGAAACGGTGAGCCGGGGCACCAGTATGGAGGCACTGGTGCTGGTGGACTGCGGCACCAACACAGTCCTGAGCAGCCACGATAAGCAGACCAACACGGTGAGTGTGGAGACACGGACTGTGGCCGTCGGGGACGGGCGGGTGAAGGACGTACACACATCCACTAAAACCCGCTCGGTCGGAGTGGGGACCTTGTATTCAAGTCACCCTGGCTTTGAAAAGCCCTCTGCGATCAAAACCAAAGACTGCGGCGTTGGGCAGATAAACATTAATGAGAACTACCTAGTTGGGCTTAAAATGAGGAGCATTGCTTGCGGACCCCCGCCACTGGTGGTTGTGCCGGCTGGCACCAGGAGCATCGGTGTTGGGGGTGAGCCAGTGTGTGAGTCCGTGAGCGGCCTCCTGGAGAGCCCTCTCCCTCCACCAGAGCTGAGGACAGGCTTGGACCACTATATTGAGCGCGTGCAGAAGCTGCTGCAGGAGCAGCAGATGCTGCTTGCCGAAAATTACAGTGAGTTGGCTGAAGCCTTTGGAGAGCCACACTCCCAGATTGGCTCTCTCAATTCACAGCTGATCAGCACCCTCACATCCATCAACTCCGTCATGAAATACGCCAGCACGGAGGAGCTGCGGAGCTTGGACCTGCAGAAACAGTGTGTGGAGAGAAGCAATGCATCAGGTAAGCCTAGTGTCCTGGCATACATTTATGCCACCCCTTGCTAGTGTGGTGGGTCTGTCACCTGGAAGCTTATCTCTGGTGAAATGCAAAATGTGGTGGTGGTGGTGGATGAGCCCGTTCGTTATTCCCTCCAGCCCACCACTGGTAACTGCAACTCAAAAGCTGGAGGTGGTTTTACCTGTCCCAGCCCAGCAGGCTCTAAAGGGCCTAATGATGACGGATCTGAATGATTGTGGGATATACAAGAGAGGTATCTAAAAGTGTGCCGAATTTGACTGCCATCCAAGGTACTGACTCCACTTTATAACTCTAAGTCAATCTAGGTTAATGTCTGTGGAACTGGAATGTCAACCTTCCTTTAAATTTGGGATGCTATTTTCAAAAATTAAAATGACAGATTTGACAGCTGTAAGTCACATTCAAAGTCCATATCAAGTTGACGTGTTTCCACAGACATATCCCTGGGTTTTGTACTGTTTCTTCCATTTCCTCCATTCCTTGTGCTTCTCAGTCAGAGAGAACTGTGGGGTGCTTTCCCCACTTCAGCAGTGTTGATTGCTTTATAATGGGCAACTCCAGAGTGCTTCACAGAAACCACATCTTGCATCTTCTTTTTTTGTCCTAATCCCTAATTAGAGCCTCAAATTTGAAAGGCCTAAGCTGTAATTACAGTTAGAGGTTTTGGTGACACTCAGGAAAGGCAAGAATTGAGATTTAAATACTCCTTCCATTTTATGTATTAACTGTAAAATCCATACAATTAATTTGAGGGATTTCTTTATTCCCTGGGGTGAAGTTTCGTATTGGTTTGTGTTCTTTTGTTGTTGCTGTTGGTGGTGGAGTGTGTGTGGGGTCTAATAGTCCAAAAAACAAAAACAAACAAACAAAAAAAACACAACAACTACATTTTTGTAATACCCTGCTGGTGAATCCAGCTACAGTACTATTAAATTCATAAATGTTGGCTTACTGGACACCAACCAGTAGGTAATGACTAACAGTTACTTAAATACTGTGTCTTGTTGGTCTCACCATACAGTAACTGAAACAAGAGGTTAGGGAAATGGGAAAAATGTGTGCCAATGTATCTGTATCATGGGTGCTGAACTGGGAAAAAATGTTTTAGTAAATACTGCATAATGTGAGCATAATATTATTAGGTAATGCACTGCTATATAAAGCTCTTCCAGCTTATTTACTGTCTTAAGTTACCTATTTTTGTTAAAAGGCAGCTTGGTAAACCCGGTAATTTTCAAGGTTCACATGCTAAATGGAACCATTCATTAAATGTATTGAAGTAAAATTTTTAGCTTCCCATAGAAAAGCAATAAGCAACATTTATTTAGTGGTAAAGAAAATGTATGATATCCTGTCTGCATACATTCAATATTATACTATATATGCAATATTATTATCTTTCTGGTATGCATTTTATATTTCGGGCTCTGGCAAGTAATGATACTACAATAATAAGTGTATCCACCAAGCACCAAGAGTGTCCTTAAAAACAGTGAACCAGACTTTTTACTAGCTGTAAATCCTCAATTCCTTTCCCTGCTTTTACTGCACCGTATCAAATGTGCAGTCTAGAGACTCAAAAGCATTTAGACACAGGTGGAGTAATGGATCATATTTTACTAAAGATGTTCTTACTTGGATTCAGATTTCACATTCTTGACAAAATTATTTTGGAATATTTTTATTTTAATGTGTAATGCCATTATCTTTGGCGGTGGATGCTAAGTGTAAAATCTGTTCATTTTTAGTCCCTGGTGAGAACTAAATGCTATGACTGCGTGCATAAATTGGGCTCTAGGTTGTAACAGTTTAGACATAAGAAGAATAAGAATAGGAAGAGATCATAAGCCTGAAATGTTTCCCATTCTCTTTCTATTAGTTCTGAAAATGTTCTTTTTATTACAATTATCTGCTAGTCCTTCTGCCTGTTTCTGTGGTTTTACAAGTCAAGTGTTCCTTCTTCGGTGAAACGCTTTTTGCTGAATGAAGTGCACTATCTTAAGTAATTCTCTAAGCAGTGGAACTAATAAAGCCTCTTCATGCTCATAGATTGGTATCTTACAGAGGCTTTTGAGCTCTTATTATGTCTTTCCTCACATTTAGTCTCTTTGATATAGCTTGTGGCGTGTCTTGTGTGTGAACTCAGCCAGCACAGCACGCCTTTCTCCAGGCCTGTCATCTCAGCCTGGTTTCTCGGAAGCTTGTATAAATACAAAAAATTAAGTTTGAGTTACTGAAAGAGGCACGACCTCGTAAACCTCAGTTTGTTACAAAAGCAGGCTGAACACAGAGGCAGAAGCTGCTGGTTCCAGATGAGCAGCAGCAACTGTTGTAGTTAATGTTTTGTTCAAAGAGCTTCCATAGGAAGCACCTGTTAGAGGCAGGTCCATTGAGGGGGCGAAAAAAAGAAACAAAGAAACACCTAGGGTAGCTGTGAGGTGTGTAATTTGGGTACCAGAAGCAGCATCAGGCCAGTAAGCTGTGTTAAAAAGGTTAAAAAGCTAGTGATACGTACTTCTACCAATACCTGAGCTAGCATGTCAATCAAATTCTGTCCATTTTATAGATTTTTCTCCATCAGCCCTGTGCAGTAGGGGACGTGCTGCAGAGGTGTCTGCAGTTTCACAGCAGGTGCAAGCTGGTGAGCAGCGTTGGGGAGGCAGATGAGAGACCTGGACCTTGCGGAGTGAGATGCGGTCTGCATCCACAGCTGCCCGGCTTAGAGGCAACCCGAGCAGACCTGTGAGATTTTCTGCAAACCGGGTCTATCAGAAATTAATGTATTGCTCCTTGCAAAATAAACACCTTCACTTCAGTAGCTAGGCAACTCCTATTTACATAGGCTCTGTCTTTCAGGAGCCTGAGTGGTGTCAGGGAAATCAAATCCGCTGTCCAGACAACTCAGTTCCACTCTGCACCATGATTTTAGCCAGCGTTGGCACGGTGTCTGTCCAGCTGGGTTATACAGATGTGGTTGACAAACCTAGACGTCTACTGGTCTTTATTCTTAGTGTAGCCAGCCTACAGGGCTAAAAGAGAGTCCAGTCTGCTTTGTCTCTCCCTTTACTCTTAAAGAATTTTTGAGAAGTTTCAGAAAAGTACATTTGACTGCATATGATGTATTTAGCAAAGCATTACCTAGAGGCTTAATTTAACTTGGAGGCTTCTCAGTTACATAGTCTTTTTAAAAATAACTCTTAAAGTTGTCTTCCATAGACAAGGAGTTTGCAAGATTGGCATTTAAAAACAACTGTTCTGCTCTTGCCCTGAAAAATTACCTGAGCATATTTGTTCTGAAAATGACTGGTTGCTTTGCCTCAGTGATCTTTGGAGTTGGTTTTGCATTCACTTTTTGGAGAACAGTCCTTACTGAGTACCCCAGTGAAATCGCTACACTGATCATTGCAAGGCAGGAGTTAACTTCCTGAAATAAAGATTTGAGGGAGAGAGTGAATGAAATGAGAAGCAAATGGTGTCAGAAGGATTCATGGGCTTAGGAAAACATGACATGCCATCTGGTGGAAAGACCTTTCAAGGTTTTCTACTCTAACTTCTACCCAGAGCTGAGGAGGCAGGTTGAAGGATGATTGAAAAACTGGAGGATTGACTATGGTATGAGATGTTTCTAGCTGTCCAGAGCTGGTGTCTAACACCAGTGAGGTATTGTCGCCATGGTTGTCTTGCTCACTGGCTTCATTTGTAATGCAGAAACAGGAGCAAGTTGGAGAAAGGTGTTGTCACTTTACTTCTCTGATGTTTGACAACATTTGTAGCCTTTTCTCTTAGAGATTCTGTAGTTTGGTAGTTGATAGCCCTTATCCTGGCAGCATGGATTATGCTAGGGCAGTTGAAGACTCGAGGTTTGCCTGAGGCTCAGGAGCCTAGGGGTGTTCAAGGTCTTGGCATGCCAGTGGGCCTGGTAAGGCTGCAGGCTGCAGCAGATCACAGTAATTATCTACTTTTAGGCAACTGAATGAACACAGCAGCTTCAACTCTGCCACAGGTGCATTTCTTAATCACCAGGTTTAAGTTTCTGTACAGATGTGTTTGTTTGTGAAACAAACAGGGTCCATCCTTCTCTCTGCTGGCGAGAGGATGAATGACGTGCGTGATGTGTTTTTAATATTCCCTGAAAGATAGTGTGTGGTGAAAAGCAGTCATGCAGATGGTCCCCATCTGTATACCAGATGTGTACTGTTTCTCCATGTGTATCTGACTGGCTTCTTCAAGAATACAGTGCCTCTTTTGCATTTTTCACATGGGAGGTGCTATCTATTGACCTGCTGGTTGCAACAGGCTCGAATGCCCATGTCATTTGAAAATGGTAATGACCTCTATATTAGGAGTTGAGGGATTTAGCTGGGTTTTGTTCCATTTTAAATAGCCATCCATTTGTATCAGAAGAGAAGCAGAGATCTGGTCAGTAGTCGTCCTGTAAAGATATTATTCAAGTTAATCTCCATAAACCTCTTTAAAGAGGTTTGACATGCCATCCTTGGTCATGTGTTAACACAAGCTTATTGCTGTTATCATTATTATCATCAGGACATTTGCTGTTTTCATTCTGTAGCAGCAGTACGTGGAATGTTCAAATACGAAGGCTGCTCTCTGTCCTCGTTTTTTGCTGCAGTTAATAAAGAGTAGAATCTGCAAGTGGTTTATTTATTTATTTATTTCATTATTATTTTTTATTTTGAATATATAAGTGCCTTAAAGAGTGGCAAGCTCTGGTTTACTAGCTTGCCTGTTAGGGTTGGTGTGGTAAAACCCCGGTTCTCTGCACACAGTGTGGCACAGGAACATGATGTTCAGGTGCTGAGCTTTGTTCAGAGTTCAACTCCCATGGTAACGGGCACACCTATTCTTATTTAATGTAAGGAGATTCCCATTTTTCCGAGGAAGTGCTGTAATATTCAAGCAACAACAAAGCATCAGCTGAGAAGATAAACCTCTCATAAAATGAGAAGGGAAAAAGAAGAAATACCGGGATGGATTTCTTCCTGCGCCCAGTGTCATGAGATGCTTTGATCAGCCATTCATCAGGGAAATTAGGATAGATTTCACTTAGCTTCACATGCATTTGTGCTGGAAAAGAGAGCATGTCATAAATAAGCTGATCAGCTGTGTCATTTATTGTGTTCAGTCTTGTTGAATTTAAAGGAATCAGTTTTGAATTCCAGTTCCAACATACTGGCTTCATGGACTAGTTTGGGGATGGAAAGCAGCTTCTCAACGTGAGGAAGAGTGGCAGTGAGAGTGATAATGAAATTGAGGTTGTTATTATAATTGGATGGGCCAGAGCCTTCCTGTTGAAAGGAACAGTTTCTCAGGAACCAAGTGTTGGTTGCAGCATTTACCTGGGCCTGGGTCTGAAGTGAGTCAGGCTTCTGTCAATTTATCATATAAAAACATCACATGGCATTTTTTTGTTCTGAAATTTAAAATTGACTGACTTTTAACCTGTATTAATTGAAAATACGTTTTAAAATGAAACTGCTTTTAGTCTTCTGAAGATCACACATTTGTTGTCCATAGGTGGATGGGTTAATATCAATCATCGTGAATGTTTAAACACTGCATGTTTGCTCATTGCTGCCTCTTTATTTACCTTAGAATGTTGGAAGTTTGTGGGGTTTGTGGCCTTTTTTTTTTTTTTTTTTTTTACCGTTAGTAGACCAAATGGAAAGTGGATTAAAAATTGTATGAAGAAATATCTTCTTAAAGAGAAAGAAGACTTGAGTGCCCTTTGTCTGCAGTAATTTCGTAGTGAGCTGAGTGCTACCCTGAAAAACACGTGCAGTTTGTAAGAGAAGTTTCTTTTCTGTATAACCAGACATACTGTCTGATTTTGGGGTGGTCCTGTGCGGACCTAGGAGTTGGACTCGATGACCCTTGTGGGCTCCTTCCAATTCAGGATATTCTGTAGTTCTGTGATATACTACAGACAACGTTTATACGCCATCTTTAGTAGAGAGTGTATACTTTGTGTTGTTGCCTTTTATCAGTGTATGGTGCAAATAAACACTTGCCCCATCAACAGTTTAAAAATAAAATCTCCGTGCAGCTACTGCATAGGCAGCAAGCTCGTGCCCTTTTTTTAGTTAGGAAGCCTATGATGTTCCAGCCAGAGTGCTACGTTCTCATCCCACTGGTATTTAATTCCCCTGGCCTCGTTTGCACTTCTCATGATTTCCACTGGCTTAGGAGTACTGTCAAGCTACATGTTTTTATAGTATTACGCAGGTTTGCCTTCATTATACTAAAAGGAATTTTTCAAAAGTTGGTAAAGGCCAGCCTTCGATTAGCATGAGTTCAGCACAAATCCAGGGAAAACATACTGTTTAAAACTCAGTCCAGTGAGTTCCTTGAGCCTGCTTACTATGTGACTTCCTGGCTACTTATGCTGTGATAGATGGAAGGAGAGGTCCACAGTTAGGAAAGGAAGTAGCATGTTAACCACAAAAACAGATTTTTTAGGTGCCAGGCAAGGCCTGTAGTAATCTGATGCTGACGTATAGTAGCTTTGGTGTCACTTTGGCTTAAATTGATGAGGTCTTCAAAAAGAGCACAAGTGATTTAGCAGCAGAGGGTAGTTATAAAAAATTAAAAACAGGTGATCTTGTTCCCTCAAACTGTTAGGACTAAGCCACTGAAGAGACTTTGGCCACTTCTTTCCCTCTGAAATTGATGAGAGTAGCTTTCTGTGTGTGGGTTTATGAATGGCTGAAGTACATAAGGTTTTGTTGTTGTTGTTTGTTTGTTTTTATTGTTGTTTTATTGTACTTCTAACTTACCCATGAATTTTTCAATGATCCTCTGCTGTATTGCAAAATACACTTAGAAATTTCTGGCAGCTACCAGCTGTGGCTAGCTACACTGCACCAATACTTAGAGTCTTTTGTCAAGTTTGTGTTATTTGCCCACAACAATAAACAAACAAAAATCAGCATGGTAACTGTACCTGGATGGCTGTCTGGAGGCGGGAATAAGCTAAGTGAAGAATCTGTTGTCAGCTGGGGAGGATTCTGTGCAAGCAGTTCACATCTTCGCTCCATGGTTTCCTTGGGAATTTGGTGGGGAAGATGAGGGGCAGCAGTATGGCTTTGCTGCCTCACTGAGCCCCTTAAAGGCTGGATGAGTGCCAGCATGCTTGAGATCTGTGTGAGGTGAAATGAAAAGTCTATTTTAAGGTTGGAGTGGACTGGTGGTAATCTTCGAGAGGGTTTCATTTCCGCCCTTGAGGAGCTTTCAGCATGCCCAGCCCTGACAGCAGCCCTATAGCCTTGCTGAGGAAGAGGGGAGGAAGAGGGGACTTGGCTCGTTCCACTTTCCAATTTGAGCAGCAGTTGATTTAACCCTTGAATCAGTGACGGTCATGCTGGGGTACAGTTGCTTTCTTAATCCCTTTTCCCAGTGATTCGCACTAGGCTGCTGCTGTCCAAGCATATTTTTAACATTGTAGGTTGTTTTGCAGAGGGGAACACCTGAGAGCTGATGTCAATGGCTGACAGCATTAATGCTCTGTTGGCCCCAAAGCTGTCTTTCCTTGGACCTTGGCTGCTGTAGACACAAGTTAAGTGCCAGCATCTAACATCAGAGTTGTTTTTGTGTGCTTGTCCTCAAACCTTTATGACAGTCTATTCTGTCAGGTGCAGGAAGTCCAGCAGGACTCCTTCTTTCTTCATTTAAACTCATAGATAAGATGCTCCAGATAACACACTGAGTGTGTTTTGTTCAGGTTGTGTTCTATTACAGGCAGGTTTAGCTAGGTGAGAGACTGTGACACAGGCTGCTTACTGTCCTCCCCCTTTCTCTGTGTCCTAGCCTGCATCTTCCTCCTTCCCCAGTATTGTCCCAGGGCAGGAGAAGGGAGACACCTAGGCAAGTCCCAGATCCACCTGAAGCTGTGTGGCCCTGGAGTGATGCTCATTCAGCACCAGCATTGTATGTATAACCTACCTGGGACAGCTGGCTGAGACGGTGGCAATTGGAAGCAGTTACTCTGTTTGGTATTTTTTAATTACAACTGTCACTGCTCCAAACAAACATAGAGAGAAAGGTGGTTTCCTCGTTTTTCAGCTAAGGGAGTTTAAAAAAATGTGTTTTTTGGCTCAGTGTTCCGAGCTTTGGCAGCTCTCCCTCCCATGGCTGGCTGATAAGTGGTGATGCTAACAGCCAGGAGGAGACCAGATCTAAATTAATCACCGCTATAAAGTGAGGAGGGGCGGGAGAAGTGAAGTCAGGGCTCGGCCGTATGGTGTGCTTCTGATTTGTGGGGATGGCTGCTCCAGCCTTGGCATGCAGGAGCATCGCTGCAGGGGCTGTTCCTGCATGGGGGCACTGAGGTTGCTTCCACAGGACACAAGCTTTTTGGTGTCTGGCGCATGGGCCAGCCTGTAGTGTTTGCCAATACCCTGTCATGTTTCTTTATCATCAGACAGCTTCCCTGTCTCCACTAGCAGGGTGAAAGCTGACTGGTGCTTTACCAGCACCGTTCATTGCTGAGCACTGGCAGCAGTGGAGGTGCATCAGAGGTCAGTTTCCTGTAAATTGGAGAAGGTATAAGCAGTCGTGGAAGTGGGCAATAGATCTGGTTACAGGAGAAGGCGCCTGAGAAATGCATGTTGGCTGACATCGCAGAGCCTCAGAGATGCGGATGGGAATGGGAGCAGAGGAGGAAGGTGTGGTGAAACCACAACATTCAGAAGAATTGACTACATTATGTCTTGGAGCAGTCTAGCAAGAGCAATGGAGATGTCAGATTCGCTTCTAAAAGCAAATACTTGGAACTTGCATTACCACAGCATGGTATCATCCTGCATGGTGTCACTCTTCTCTTTGGATGTAGTGGCTGTGGCTTAATTCTTGATAAAGAGTTGGACTTGATGATCCTTAAGGGTCCCTTCCAACTCAGGATATTCTATGATTCTATGAAATACAAAGAAAAACAGTCACTTCTTCCTCCTTTTTTCCTCGAAATACCAGGAAGGTTAATTAAGGAATAATGTATATATAAACAAACAAAAAAGTCCATTTCACAAACAGAATTATTTGTGCAGCTTTGCAGAACAGTCATAATAGCACAGCTGGAGGGACTCCAGTGACATCTGTAAAAAGGTCTGTGCATAATTAGCACTGCCTTTTATGCACAGAGGGGGAAAACAAGGGGATGCCAGGAAATGAGGAAAAAAAAAAGTGCTATCCAAATAGCTGGTATTTGATTTAAATGCAACTACTAGCTCAGTACAAAAAAATCAGTGGGTGGGAGTTTATTGCAATTGTCTCAGTAACTGAATGAGGTATATAGCTTCAGAATTAGTGGTGTGCTGGCAGAAAGTGAAGTTTCCTGAAAGGTTTTGCTTTCATGGAAAAAGCCATTTTCTATTTAAAAGAAAATGAAAATAAAAAGGGTAAAGATCTTCCAAGAAGAACCTACAGAATTCTGCTTGTCAGGAAGGTCAGCAAGGAGCAGCTCAGTGGGTCTCCCCTTGGTCAGGGTGGTAGGAGCTGCGCCCTCTGCATGTACTGAAAGAGAAGGAAAAGGAAGGGGATATTCCTTCCATTCCTTTTGAAGCCAATATCTTTATAGTTTTTCCTTGTATTGTATGCTTTCATGGAAAGAAAAACTTGCACCTATTTTTTTTAAGTTTCTGAAAGTGATCACACCCTTTTCCTGTTGGGTTATTGTAACAGGGCATTAAAAAGTACAAGTGTTACCCTTTTTTTTCCCTTTTTTTGTGTGTTTGTTTTGTTTTCTGGTGATCATAGTGTTGCCCTACAGGTTTTGGTCTGGCTACTCCATGATGACTACTGTCTTCTTCAGCAGGTGCTACTTTGGAATACATCCCTCATGGCCAACTTGCAAATGCCCACTTAACTTCAAATTTGCGAGCGCTGAAATTGGAGCAGGACATTGTGCCCGCTCAGGAGGAGAGGACGACTCCCCTGGTGGAAGCTGCTCGGGGAAGGAAGTCCTTTTCTTCTCAGGACAAAACTCTAGCTGCAATTAACCTGACAGATGACCAGCTTGCCTCTGGCCTCTATGGTAATAACTGCCTCACATTCATTTTTCATCATGCTGATGGAGTCTGAATATGAAACACAGTTAAAACTGGTCTCCAGGGTTCACAAACCTAAGAAGGAATTAAAAATTGCAGTTATGGAGAAAGTGGTGTCAAGACTCTCTGTCTACTACATTACTTCTGGTAGTGAGCTGCTGTCATTTGACACCAAGAGTTAAGATTTTTTGACAGAGCAGAATAACCCATTTCAATATTGGAAATAAGACATTGGACATATGTTATGGACAGGAAAACATATATATATATATATATATTTTCCTAATGTTTTCTAAAACATCACAAAGATTGTCAGCATGTTGGAAGATGGGAAAATTAGGCTATATAAGTTTTCTGTTTCCAGAGTTGTTTTTGGAAGTGTTCTTCTATATTTCCAGTGTGCATATAACACTGTGACTATATATAAAAGATAACAAAGCCAGCTTCAGTTGATAAATTAAGCAGAAAGCTGTTTGTTTTGAGAAAACTCTCTAAAGCTACTGCAGCCAAGGCTGGCTTAAAATCTGTACTGATATTTCTGCTTTGTCTGTCTTTCAACAGTATGTAGTAACAATGAAAACACACTCAAATCTATCATGAAGAAAAGGGATGGAAAAAGGGATTTGAGCAACACCAAGAAGAACCTGCAGTTTGTTGGCATTAATGGCGGGTAAGAGGCCTGTCTTAAAAAAGTCTTTCAAGTCTTGTAGTGCTGTCACAGTTGGAAAGAAAGGAAGAACATCTGAGTTTGGGCATAGCTTTTGACTATCCTTGATGCTGAGATGCATCCACTGAGCTTACAGGTGGGAGGGCAGAATTAAACACTTCAGTTCATCTTAATGTTCCACGAAACCTTTGTATATCTGTGTGTGTGTTGTCTCAAGTGGAAGCTGCAAGTCACAGTTGGAGTCAATCTGAAGTACCTGTACCTTAGATGACTACCAAATTTAACAGGGTAAAATAAAGCAAATAAACTCCAAGAGTCATGGGAATGTTTCTCAGTAAGTAAAACCTCAATATGTCTTTGGCAGCTGACAAGAGCGGCATTGTGCTATTAAACAATGCACCAAGGGATGGCATTGCTTAAGAATTAACTTTTCTGGCTTTGGGCTAGATAAATTCAGAATCTTGGTGAAAACCGGAAGGAAAAAAATCTTCTAGAATACTACTTAATCTTTGCAGAATGTTGCAAATAACTTTGAAATGGTTTCACCAAATTGTTTTTAGATAGCTTTGCAAACCCCTTCCTCAAATTATTTTTTCTTTAGTAAAAATGCTTTCTGCAGTATATAGCCTAAATATTGCAATTACTTGATTTTCTTACATATTAGCTGCAAGTACTATTACTTCCAGTGGAGGAGTGTTGTCACTCATGTATCAGTGTTGTACATTAGAAGGAAGCCTTAGTACATTAATTCATGAGATGTTGAAGTTGGTGAGTTAAAGCAATTAGTTAGAATCAGAATTATAATTATCCAACACACTTACTATTCACCTAAAATATCAACTGATTTGGATCGTCACAGGAAAAAAAAATGACAAAATTGTGGCTGTTGTCTTTGTATAGCTCCCTTCCTTTCACCTGCCTAGCAAGGCAACAGCACAGTTTGCTCTTTACAAGAGTGATTTCATCTGGGAGATAAGGTCAGGTCTGACATGGCGTGAGAACTTAAAGTTTTTGTTTGTCATTACACACTGTGACATAATAATCACAGTGACAGAATGAAGGGATTTGTGAAGAGACCTCAACTGACAATGACAATTTAATAAGTTGTCTCTCGGATTAAAAAAAAAGTACAATATTAATAAAAAAAAAAAAAAAAAAAAGAATTAGAAATTAGTTTTTGCTGCTTTCCGGTAAGAAAAAGCATGATGACAAGAATAGTTTCCTTATTCTTTCTCAGTACGCCATAGCTAACCACAGAGGGTGAGGTGCTGTGGGTTTCTGCTGCCCCATTCTGGCGTTGTTAAAAAAAAAAAAAAAAAAAGTGAGCTTTTGAATTGGAGTGACTTACACTGCCTGTACTTTGTGTGCATTCCTACCTTCTTAACTGCTTTTTGCAATAAGCATCTGCTAGGCTAAGATTTGGGACAGTTGTTGGACTACCTACCCGTGTTCAAAACAAAAAGCAAACAGGCAAACTGTTTTGGAATTTCCTAAGGAATTATTAAGTCTTGGAATTTCCTAAGGAATTATTAAGTGCTTTTAGTTCTCTTAAGCAGAACACAGAAGAGTAACAAATGTTATTGACTCCGACTGAACCATCGCTTCGGTCCCCCTCCAGGTATGAAACGACATCCAGTGATGACTCCAGCTCAGAGGAGAGCTCCTCCTCGGACTCAGAGGAGGAAAGCGAGGGCCACGCATACCCCCACAGCCACAGTGCAGAGGAGGAGGAGGAGGATCCTGCGCTTGGTGCCCCAGAGACTGGGGCCGTGGGGGCAGAGAAGGACAGGCCCCCACTGGAGTGCGAGGCTGAGGAGGTGGAAATCAGAGAGAGGTAGGGTGGCCTTGCATGTGTGTGTCCTGATTCGTGCTCGGTTGGTGGATAGGCAGAAGGAAGCACACAGACCACAGTGAAATATACAGTGAAGGGATGCGTTAAAGTTACTGGGCTTGCCAAATGTTTCCAAGTATGCTAACTTGGAAGTTTATGTAAGTGGAACAATACTAGTATAGGGCAAAGACAAAATTGACCTGTCATGTTTCACTGGAGATACAGCGTAACATCGACTTATCTCTTGTTATCTGCTAAATAACAGAGATGTGGAAATTCATAATTAAAGGCTACTCATAGACCTTGGAGCTCTGAGTATTAAAGTGCTCTGAGCTTTACTTATATGGTACTAAGATGGCCTGATATTTTACAGGTGGCACAAAGAGATAGGCATTGTCTCAAAGGAGTTGTGTAATTTATATTTACCTTAGCCAGGGGTGATGTTGAAGAGGGGCAGGGATGGTTTAGGTAGCTTTGTGTATTTGAGGAGCACAATCTTTGCAAGCTGGTTGCCATGGTGGAGCCCTCCAAGGAGAAGAGGCAGCGTGCCTGGTCAGATGGGACTGAGCATGGTCCATACAGTTGGCTAGCTGGAGCATCTTCATTGCCCTGAAAGCAGCAGCAGCTGGTGTGAAACCCCGGAGGGTTAAAATGCCAGCCCAACACACCAGCATGCTAGCCTCTCAGCGTTTTTGAAGAATTCTCCTGGAAAATTGCCGTTATTCTCTCCGGTGGGTTCTAGGTGGGGACCTTCTGCTGTGCAGGCATAGCCTGGAATGCCGTTTAGCTGCCTTATTTTTCAGGTATTCCCTGAGTTTTGAAATTTGTGGTGGACAGGGGGCAAAAGGGAGACTGGAAAAACAGTAAACTTCCAAAGTAGACAGGATGGGTGAATGGTAAAATTTGAAAAGGTAGAGTGGCACCACCTATGCTGTTACCCACCTATTCATTCATTGGGGCCATTGATATTTCCATTTTTTAACTGAGTAACCAAGGCGCAGAGCATACGGCATGTCCTGTAGTAGCAGGTGAGAATTTCCACTAAAAGGGCTGTGAAGCCCAGAATATGAAAGGGAAGCATCGCCAGCCTGCTGTTCTTCCTGCTCCGTGTATACCTGGGAAGTGCACTTTTGCTCCATGCTGTTGTTCACAGTGAAGGGAGTCTCCTCAGAGGAGAGCTGCCAACATGGCTCCCACGTCTCAACTTGCTCAGAAATGCCCACTGCCATGCAACTATTGGAAAGTTAAATGTTTTGATATTAAAACATCAAGGGGAAGATTTGAATGTGCCATGTATCCTGCTGTCTCCCTCAGATATGAACTAAGTGAGAAGATGCTTTCTGCTTGTCACCTGCTGAAAAACAACATTGATGACCCCAAGGCATTGACCAACAAAGATGTGGTAAGCAATGCGGGGCAAAATTCTCTTTGAGCAACAACAAGGAGATTTTAGGGAGGGATATCTTCTTGTTTTACAGGGCTGGAACTGCAGTGGCTGGGAAGAAGAGGATATCATGTTTCCTGGAAGAGTCACAAAATGCTTTTTCTATCAGGAGACGTTTGTCTAGAGAATGTGTTTGTGCTCTTTGTGCTGGGGTGTTGTCTTTCCAAGGCACATGCTTAAAAATAGTAATGTGAAAGCACAGTTTCAACACATTCATGCATTCCCATGTTATTTCTGTAAGCGTTGCTCTAGCCCTGCTGTGGCTGGAACTCAGTTGTCACACTGGGAGGCTGCACGGGGTGAGGAAGCTGTTTCTTCCCATGACAAAAACCAAGGGTCTGCTCTGGACCTGAACAAACTCTGCCTCCTACTAAAGGCAGGGATGCATGTTCCTCTTCTGTCTCACACAACTGTATTTGCTGCTTATAGGAATTGCCTGTGCTGTTTTCTGAGGATTATCTGAAAGCAAACAAACACTGGTCACTACTTGGTGTTACAAAACTGCATTTTACATTTGTTAAAGTGCTATGATGTAAAATGCAGGAATCCAGTACCAGTCTCCTCTGTGATGGTGCACCTGGAGCTTCACAGAGAAACTAGCATTGTGTGTGTACAATTCTGACATTTATAGGTCCAGGAACGTTTTGACAGACTGGTTAACACAGGTATGAAGGGTAATTTCTGATCCTGTGTCAGTCCTTCAGGAGTAGTTTAAGGCATTCAAAGAACAAATGCTTCAGGCCCTGTTGGAGTTGAAAGTGTCAAAAATGGCATAATCAGGTGATAATCTCTGTCTTGGAAGTGTGATTTGAATTTACACATTACTTTCTTATGCTTGAAGTGTTTGCCAGCACAAGCAGTGCTTTGTAGCTGGAAATGTCAGACTAATCAGCTCTTGTTCTCTGCCTAGCTGCTGATAAAGAAGTCTTGTCCAAAAAGGGAAAACTTCAGTAAAGTTAGGAACCCGTATAAATTTCCCCAGCCTTTTCCAACACCCTCAGCTCCTGTAGATGCTGTTTCTGCCAGAATGAGCTGCAGACTGCTCCCATTGGGATGTCATGGGTTACTTGAATAAAAGAAGTGTAGCCTTTTGTAGTATGTGTGGTACTGTAACTGTAAAGAATAAATTCCTTGTGATATTTTGCACGCAAAATTTATAAAATCAAAAATTACTCATCACTACTTCTGTGTTTCACTCTATGTTCACAGTATGTTTGGTCTTTAATTCAAGTGGGTGGGACCTTGTACGTTTTTATAAAGGAATACTGATGTAGATGCATGTAAAATATTCTCCCTTTACCAGATGTTGCCCCCCTCTAGAGCTGCTGGTACAGATCCTCTGTTTCTGTAGAGACTAGAGAAGTCTGCTGAATATCTTTTCTGCAGAATTGTCCTTGAACTCACTGGCCACCTTGCAGGTGGGGGTTTATGAGGAGAGAAGATGGACGTGCAATTCCTTCTATGAATTCCAATTTCTGAGAAACTGTCTCACAGAATGAGAGCTGGTAGTCACTGCGGGAGCCCCTTTGGCTCACAGCTAGGCCTCCTTTACCTAGGTTCCCAGCAGACAGTTGTCTGGCCTACAGGCCTCCTGCCCCTCCACCCTCAGTCCATACCACCGGGGAAAGTTTATCCTGAATGTCAAACCTGCATCTCTTGTTGCAGCTTAAAGCCATTACTACTTCACCCATACGTCCTGGAGGTGAAGAACTGGTTCTTCTTTCATTGTAACAGCCTTTTGCACTGTGAAAATGTTACTGTGTTCCTTTCCTGAGTGTTCTTTCAGCAAAGCGTCTCTAGTCCTTCCTGTCTCTCTTGTAGATCAGATTTCCTTGACCTCCAATCATTCTTGATTCTCGCCTTTGAAACCATTTTGAGTGCGTATTTCATGTTGTTCAGAATTCAGACACGACATGGTAGTCCAGCAGTTGCCATCACAGTGTTTGCCAGAGAGAGGGGACTGCATCGCATGCTGTGCAAGCTATAAAATTATCTGTTGACACCAGAACAGTGTTTACCTGTTACATGGTAGTGTAATGTTGTTGGCTCAGGTTCAGCCTGTGATTCTCTCAATGCCCAGATATTCTCCTGCAGAACTGCTGTCCATCCAGTCCTCCAGTACTTAGTGCATTTGATAATATATTTGACATAATACTCAAGACAGGGCCTAATTGGTTTAGCGTGCTGTTGTTTTAGTCCCTGAGAAATGTGTGTTCCTATTGCTCTTGGTCTTGGATTCATCAGTGATTTATAAACTTGGTTAAGTATTTTATGGGAAGGGTTACTCCCAAGCCTCTTCTCTGTTTACCAGTATTTGAATTTGATACACATTAATTCTGGGGGTAACCCCATTCTAAAATGTAGTGCCCTCATTGATGTAACGTCCCTGAAAATAACGTGAATTGAGAGGAGGTAAACAATCAGTTTACCTTAAAGAGAGGTTTAGTCAGAGGGGAAGCTTTAGCCTATGAATCTTGTTTGTGAGCTGAATACTCTTCCCATGTTGACTAAAAAAGGTCGGGCCTCCTGCATCACTGACTTGTGGGATGGCAAGTCCTTTAAATAGAATGCCCATATGTAAATTTTCTGTCTTGTTTCTGGCAGAGGTTTTGTTTAAATACCATCCAGCACGAGTGGTTTCGTGTCTCAAGTCAGAAGTCAGCTGTTCCTGAAATGGTTGGAGACTACATAACTGCTTTTGAAGAGATTTCTCCCGCTGTCCTCAGACATGTCATCAACATGGCAGATGGAAATGGAAACACAGCCCTGCACTACAGCGTCTCTCATTCTAACTTTGAAATTGTAAAGCTTCTTTTGGATGCAAGTAGGTTGACTGTTGTTTTTGTTGTTCTTGTTGTTGTTTTGTTTTGTTTGTACTGCAATCCTCACAGGTAGAATTCTTGATGAGTGGAAGGACACGTTTGGGCTTCCTCCAGCAGCAAATATTTCAAAAGTTAACATGGTATCTTACTTTGATAGTCTAGAATCCTTGTTTCTACTGCTGGCTTTGGAAGTGATGGCTTTTGCAGAAGTTAATAAAACATGTAAGTAAACTATATACAGTGCTGATCAGGGTTTGGGACAGCTTCATGGACCCCTGACTCTCAGACTGTAGCCCAGCTTCAACAGCACCAGCCTCCAGAAGATTTTTCTGGTAGCCATGTGGCTGCTGTTTACCCCGAAGTAGAGTGCTGGTGGGATAAGATGCAGTCAGGTACAAACACCCATGTTAAACACTCAGATCAGTCTAGCCTTATCTCACTAAAGCAGTACAGAGCTGTTTCTGGTCACCATTGTGGCCTGTCTGTGCTGCACTCCTGAGAAACTGGAACGCTGTGGCAGTCTGCCATTTAGGAACATTTCCCTGATAGATGAGCCATGTGATGATGCCTCACTTAGTTGCTTGTGTTGTTGCTTCCTCCTTTTAATCCCCATGCAACCCACATGGTAGTGGCAGAGAGGGACTTCATTGCATCTGCTCCCCACATGGGAGAGGCAGTGAACAGAAGGTGAACATTGGAGCTGGTCCCAAACAGGATGTGAGTTGTTTAAGCCCAGTTTTGCTCCCTGACTGAAGTTTCCTTCTGAAAACCAGTTATAAAGCCTGTCACAGTTGTGCAGCTCAACTAGGCCAGCAACATGGCTGGAATGAAATGCACTGCTTGTAAGCCAGCAACGTTTATAAGTCCAAAAGCACAACACCAGATAAACAAGGACCTTCATGATACAGATCTCAGCTTTAATAATCCAGCACGTCTGTCACACATGCAAAGACCTCCTCAGCAGGAAAGCAAACACTTTGAAATCTCTGGGCCTGTTTGAAGGCAGCTGGTTAGGAAGAGTGACTCACGGCAGGGGAATGTGGGGAATGTCAGGAGGACAGTGCAATGCAGCGGGCTGCAGGGCAGGAGGAAACTGCTCCTCTGCTTCATGGGGTCTCTAAGCACAACCACACTGATGTGTTGCTGGGAGTCAGGACTGGTACAGTTTACAGCAATCACGTGTTATTAAGAAAATGGAAGTGCTTAACAGTGAAATCCAACAAACGTGGCTGGTGCCAGGTGATAGCGAGGTGATGTCTAAATGGTGATTACAGTCAACTTCGCAGTGTGAGTGTGTCACAGGCAGATTCTTGGCCCAAGAGCATGGTGTCCATGTGTTTGGAGGAAAAAGCAGGTGAGACAGGAGACTATATCACCAGGCAGCATTACAACAGAATAAATAGGAAAATACCTCTTCTTCTTTCATTGGTCCTTTCGAAAAGGAGCTGAAATGTGATCTCAGGAAAAACTACTCTGCTGAAGTAGTCTACTTAGGGAAGGAGAACGTGAGTTCCAGCAATTATCAATTACTCATGAAGTAATGCGAGAGTCACATTATGTGGCTTCAGTGGCTTCCCAGGAGCCAAAAAAAGTAAGCTGTGTAACTGGTTATGAGGTAAGACAGGTGATGGAACATGGAAAAATCTGTGCATTTTTACACCTGCACTTGCAGTGCTTCTGCAACATTTTCTCTTGAGAATAAATATGAAGAATTTCCAGAAACATTTTTGCTTGTTCAGATACCTGTGGTGCAATTCAATACTAAGTCTAGAGGTATTGTTTATGTAAGTCTTTGCTTTCCAATACGATGAGCACACTCAAAGCCCTGCTTTCTGGTACACTAATAAGCCCGGCTGGATTTCTGCAGAAATTCAGGAACAGAGACAGACTGGAGATTAGATGTGAATGAGAAGGAGAAATCTGTCAGCTCCTGGCACTAGTCAAGGTACTTGCATGTATTTGTTCCCAGAGTACCTTTTTTCAGAGTCAAATACTTTGTAGAGGTGGAAATAATCTTTAATTGTAAGGACTTTCTACAGCTACAAAACATCTCAGTGTACACTTGCAGATCCTCAATACAACACCAATTACAACACTCAATTACAACACTCAATACAACACTCAGTTACAACACCAATTACACCAATTTTACATTGACCACATTGCTGGACCATTTTTATTTTGCAGTGGGGAACACCCTGGGAGAGCAGCTCAAAGACTCCTGATTATGTTCCTAGGATTTGGACCCATGACCCATTTTGGTTCATGTTGAATTTCAGACCACTTGCTTGT
Source organism: Oxyura jamaicensis (assembly GCF_011077185.1). Classification (NCBI taxonomy): domain Eukaryota; kingdom Metazoa; phylum Chordata; class Aves; order Anseriformes; family Anatidae; genus Oxyura; species Oxyura jamaicensis. Next base: position 28,210,596 of record NC_048926.1, read on the forward strand.
ATAAAAGAAAACCAAAGCTCTAAATGATGACATACAAAATGTCGTTGCATTCTGACTTGCATTATACACATAGCAGAAAGGGATCCTTTTCTTTCTCAGGCTCAAGAGCATCCCTGTTTGTTTTTTTGAATTGCTTCCATTATGAGAGTAATTGCTGCTGCCTTTTTTCCTTTTTTTTTTTTTTTTTTTTTTTTTTTTTTTAAATGGGCTGCTCTACTAACAGTTTATTCAGTTCATTTGCACAATTGCTGCTTTTTGGGTTCCTGCTTTCCAAAGAAATTATCTCATCCCTCTGCAGATGTCTGTAACGTAAATCACCAGAACAAGGCCGGCTATACCCCCATTATGCTCGCCGCTCTCGCAGCTGTGGAAGCTGAGAAGGACATGAGGATAGTGGAGGAACTGTTCAGCTGTGGGGATGTGAATGCGAAAGCCAGCCAGGTCAGCCAAATGGTTCACAACATACCGTTCCTGCTCCCGTGGCTTTTTACTTTTTCTTTCGTGTTCTCTTCCCTGCTCCATTGGTACTGCTTTTGCAGTCATTTGCTCTCAACCACCACGGTCTCTTGACATTTATATTTTTGATTGCTGTGTACATAATGGATCCATGGAATAATACTTGAGCATCAGGTCTAGATGTCTCATATATATATACATATATATATATATTTTAATAAGTATGATATGAAAGAAGCATTACTGGATTATGGGAAGCATTTACAAATTCTGCAACATTTAGTTCCTTCCAAGGAACTCCAGATGTCCGGAAACGGGTATGATGTCCTTCATTAATGTAATAAATAGCTATGCAAATGTGGGATACATTATGTGTAAAAGGTATTCAACTAATGGCAAGCAGAGACTTGACAGTCCTATATAAAGTAACGCCTTTTTTGGCCCCCAGAAGAAGCATAATGCCAACAACAGCAACAAAAAAGCGTGCATGCTTTGCCGCTGATTGTCTGTGTGGTGATTTATTTTTTTTCCTCTTCTTTTTGTGCAGGCTGGTCAGACCGCACTGATGCTAGCTGTGAGTCACGGGCGGATAGACATGGTGAAAGCTCTGCTGGCCTGTGGCGCAGACGTCAATATCCAGGATGATGAGGGCTCTACAGCTCTGATGTGTGCTAGTGAACACGGACATGTAGAAATAGTCAAACTTCTGCTGGCTCAGCCTGGGTGTAATGGCACCCTGGAGGACAATGTGAGTTGCCTGTCCAGATAGCTTCTCCACTCCAGAATGTTTTTCTCATTTAGTTTTTGGACTCATTGGAGAGCTGCTGAAATCTACTGACATGAATCTCTGACTCACAACGCCTAAGTACCAAATGCATGAATCCTGTTTTGAGGTAGCAGCTGCTGAGATTATTTGCCTTGCTGCCTTTGGTCGTCTAACAGACCTACCCAGTAGCAATTTTTGTAGTTAGCTGTATAGGTGTGCAGTGATCAGAAGAAAAACCATTTGCGAGTCCATGGTAAAACATCCCTCTCACTTTCCCTCCCCGTTTCCCAGGAGTCTTCCAGTTTTCATTTAGGACCTTATCTGGTGACTCAATGGCCTTGCTGTATTATTTTTCTGTGTCATGGCAAGCATCAGCCCTACAGTTCTCAGAGGATGTTCGCTCAGTAGGTACACCACAACTTTTGAGACTACAGGTGGGGTCTGCCAGTCATTATGCCACTCTGTTCTGACAATAAACAGATGCAGGGTGCGGCCTCAGCGCCAAGTGAGACGCTGGCATATTTCTTGTTTGCAGAGATCGCTGCAGCCTACACCATCATCAGACAGAGATTTTGGTTTGTAGAGTTCTCAAGCTGGAAAACGTTGACCGTTGACTTAGCTGGTTTCTGTGTTCTTGTTAACAACATCATTTTTTGGGTACATTTCACTTCCTGTTGCTCTCACCTCCTCAACACTGAAATGGAGCCTGGGTTTGGGATTTGGGAGGGTTTGTGTGGTTATTGGTTGAAACTGTTGTAGGGAGGCAGAGGCAACAGTTCTGTTGACTCACCTGCTGCAGGAGCCTCTGCCTCTTGTCAGTACTGCGTAACGCCTGCCTGAGGGGAAATGCAGGAAGGCTGCGGTGTAACAGACCCTTCTTAGGACAATCCTGGTTACTGCAGCCTGGATGCTCTTAGCACTATTAATTGTATCTACAAGTCTTTATGGGGACATGGTATTTAACTGTTCTGGTAGGTAGTTCATAATGTTTCCCAAGCAAATCTTGTCTGCCTCTTACTCATTTTGTAATGGGTTTCTGCTCAGAGAGTCCAAGATTTTTAGCATTCCCCCAGCTGTACTTACTGACACTTCTCCAGACAGCATGGTCAGTAGTGAGCTGAGCTTCGTACTGCTGATGTGTGCCACTCTGGTAGTGGTTCATGTCTCTCTTTAAGAGCCTTGCTGTTCATGGTGTTGACTGAGGAGTATTTGGCTTGCAATTTGTTGTGTTTTATGTTCTATCTCCCTGTCTGCACAGGGCAATTAGATTTCTTTATAGTTGCTCTCTGTAGTCTCATAAGAAGACTTTCCACTTGGATGCTGTTCGTTTCCCATGCTGGGGAAAGGGTTTGGAGCTCCCTGAAATTGGTTGTGACCTCTCTAATGCCAGTGATACAGCAGTGTCTGGAAACCATGCTCCACTCAGAGAGCCAGCCTAAGAGGCAGTGCCTGTAAGAGGACTTCTCAAATAGGGCCAAAAGCCAGGCGGTGGACCAGCAAGCCTCTGTGATATTTGTGCTGAGGTTGTAGCTGCCTGCCTTGTAACTTAAACAGCAACAGAGAGCAGTGTGTTGTAGCTACATGGTGCTTCGATTTCAGGAAGGGGAGGAAGCAAGGAAAGCAGAGTTGGGGGTGTGGCAGGTTCCTAGAAGAGTGCCCTCTGACAGCTCAGAGGTTCACATCACGAGTTGTCGGACATCCCCTTCCTCACCCAGGGCTAAAGGGAAAACAATAGGTTGAAATATTGAATTTATTAAGATCGGTTTCAAATAGATTGAAATAATGGAAAATAAATTGGATAAATTTATTTCAATAAAGAACTGAAATAAATTAAAATAATTGAATTAAACCGGTTTCAATAAATTCAGTAACAGAACTCATTGCTTTCAGCAAAAGCACTGTTTGCTTCTAGCAGCCTCAACAACTATGGTTTCTGAAAGAAATAGTATCTTCTGAGAAAATGAGGTGACTATTGGACTGGGAAAGCCCATTTATTGGTAGTCAGACTGCCATCAAGGAGCATTTAGTGCTATGAATGGCAGTGTTCTTAGTTTTAATGGGAGTTATAACACAATAATGATCCTCATAACAACAGTTATAATACTTGAAGAGCGTTTAACCCTCCTTTACCTTCTCTTCCCCTCCTCACTGACACAGTAGTTTCTCTCAGACCAATCTTCTGAAATCACTGGTCTTTCACAGCTCTGCATGTAACGTGTGATAATGGCGTGCTCATTCTTGCTCAGCAGTAATCTAGTCTTCTCATTGAGAGAAATTATGAGGCCTCAGACAACTGGACTGCCTCATAAAACAGCAGCACAAGGCTTGTTGTCACTTAATTATAATAAAAGAAATTGAACAAGACTCTAAATTAACCCAACTGTCTGAGCAGTAGGACCTCCACTTCGGTAACTTCCCTTCTCTGTGAGCTGATGAGGCTTTAAGAGACCTGTGAGAGGACACAAACACTAATTCTCTTATTTCTTCTTTTCTCTCAGGATGGCAGCACAGCGCTTTCAATAGCCCTGGAAGCTGGACACAAGGACATAGCAGTTCTCCTTTACGCCCATGTCAACTTTTCCAAAACACAGTCCCCGGTTAGTACACAACCTCCTAGATATTTTGAACACAGTTTACATTTTAACTTGCGTCAACACAAGTTAAAACTTGAATGTTTTAGTAAAACATGAACAAAAAGTGAAACCTGCTGACAGCTGCACAGCAAATGAAATTTCAACTTTATTCATGGCATAATTTTATGCTGGTAAGTGAAATGTACATTTTAAAATACAGACTGGCTGCAGTAGCCTGATCCCTGGCTGAAGGATAGATACATACTACTCCCTTATTGCTGGGGGTGCAGATAGCTTGCTGGCAGGGTTCACACAATATGGCTAGCATGCAGAGATGTTCTTGCATCATTGTAATACTAATTATTGACCTGGTCACAACAACAGAGTTGTGTGTGGAGTTACAACTGTCCTAGATACTCAGGTAAATATCCACCTGTTCCTGCATACATGAGCAGGTTGTATGATAGTTGGTACTGTACTTCCCAAAATGGGGAGGAAAAAAAGATTAATTTTGCACTTAACGGGAAGGGATTGAACAGAGAGCTTGTGATTGCTGTGTTCTTATTTAGCAGGCTAAAATAATTTCCCTTTGATTAATTGTTCTTTTCTCTTTTCTAGGGCACTCCTAGGCTTAGCAGAAAGACATCACCTGGTCCTACCCACAGAGCAACATTTGAATAGTGGTGCATGAATATCTGTAAAAACCTTAATGCCATCTTCAAGCTGCTAAATGTTACTGTTTTACTGAGACAGATACTGAATGTAATTGTCTTGTGCCTGAACTCACCAGCAAAGTGAAAGCAGAGATCTAGTGCTAAAGATAGAAAACTACAAACTTGAAGCAAGCATATAGTGAGATAGCACTCAGCTGAGAGCCTTAGCCAGAACTGTTCTTTTGCTCACCTACTCATCTTTCCATACACTGGCATAAATCATGTTTTTCTTTGCTATAGTTTGTCCTTCCCTATGTTGTATACTGCCTAAAAGGTCTAAAGCTATCCTTGCAGGGGTCCCAGTGGCTTGTGTTTAATCATTCTAAAATATTATTTACTGTGCCTAGACTTTATCACAGTAACATTCTGATAAATTTCATTCCAACACGATTTTGATGTTTTTAATTTTTTTGAAATTCGGAAGTTGCAGTTGCTTAAATAGTGAGCTCCGTGGAGCTTGAGCTGGTGGGTAACTGGGTTAGATACTGGGGATAGGTCCTCTCATGAGGTCAGAAGTTCACTAAGTAACTTGTTGCTAATTGGGGATAATGTATAACTTTTTATATGAAAGATAATAGTATCTATAAAATTAACTCGCACAGTATTTTCAACATTTTATATTCCTTAATAATTAAAAACTACATGAAGAATTACATGTCATGTTACCATATTTTTATTAACTGTGTCAGTGTATAAGCTCCATACATGTTTATTGAAGAGTAAAATTAGAGGTACCAGCTGTATATTCCCCTTGAGTGGAGTTGAGTGTAGTTCTCGGTGCATATTTATGGAATGCTATTACCTTGTCACATTCACTTTAGTCATGTGTATTTAAATGTTTGAAGTGCCTTAGACTCTTGCCATATTTTCAGAATAAAATTTCATTATGCTGTTTTACTCCTCTCCTGTTTTACGTGTGATTTGTCATCATCCAGAAATGCTGCAAGCTACACCTGCAGCAGCAAAACAGGACAGATGGGTAAGTCAAGGCAGGAGGACAGGATCGTTCAACCCCTGGGGGCTGCTCATGCAAACGCCATCATGGCCTGCATTAGTATTTTTCTGCAGACTGGAAAGAAAAGCTTTGCCCAGGATGGTCTGCCTTCACTGAGCTTGTGCTCACAGTGAAGGCTGGACCCTCTGCTGAGCTGGCCTCCCTCTCCTGCCTGGGTGAGCAATCACGGGGAGGCACTGAAGGACTGCGCTCAAGTGGTTTGACCTAGCTCTCTGCATAGTTGCCAGCTGAAATGAAAACCTTTGGGCTTTGTCTTCCAGGGGTAGATGCCTCAGCACAGCAGTCCAAAACAAGACCCTTCACTTATGCCCTTTGCTTTGTCAGCTACACTCAGCTGGGGACAGTTGGTGCATGCTTCCCTACGTGTCCATTGTCACCAAGGGAGGAGCCTTGAACCAGCTGCCACAGATCCACAGTGCAGCACTGTCTGCCTGAGAATCAGCCACACATACAGAGTACGTGACATCAGCATGGGCTTCCTAACAAATTTAAAGTTCACACAGGAGCTGGGTGAGCTTCTAGTTCAACCCTCCCCTGCTAAAGCACACTGCTGGAAGAGCTGGTCCCCTTGGACATACCCAGTTTCCCTACCAAAAACCCCATAGCATCATTTGCAGTCGGTGAAGCCTGTGCCTGGGGAAGCAGCACCACTGACAAATCCCCCAGTGTGTGCTTCAGCACTGGGAGAGGGAGCTCACGTGCAGCAGCTGCAACAATAGAATCCATGAGCTGGTTAGACTGGGAAGCTTTTGTGGCTTTCCCATACCCCTACAGCTACATCTTCCCCAACAAGCTCTCAGGAGAACAGACTCGGATGCTCTCACTGCTACCCGAGGCCAGGTTGGGTCAACAAGGCAAAAGTGTCTTTTGTTTTGTTTTTAGAACTGTTGATCTGCCAGCTCTTGCCACTGTTTGGACTTCAGTTTGCTTTCCAAGAGTTAATTTGTTCTGGTCCTTATGAGTTTAAGGCACATGCTGTGATGGTGTTAAAATAGCTGAAGTGGAAAAAAATAACAAAAAAAGGATGACTGCCTTAATCTCTCTCCAGAACTTGTTCACTTGTATTAATTAATGTATTTTGATTTCACATAAAGTCGTTTTTTCTCTCTTTTTTTTTTTTTTTTAATTTATAATACATACGTGTCTGTATCTAATGGATTAAAATCTTGTCTAATAGAGAGATATATCACCAGGTCACCAGATCAGAATTTGGACCAGGGATAGGTTTCTACTTTCTGTTACACCAGGAGTATAACTTTTATTTTGCAGTGGTTTTACCAGCAACCACTTAGTTGTGCTTCCTGAAGGAAGGAAGTAGTCACACCTTTAACGCCGACTTATATCTCATGACAGCTGTTTTAAAGCATGTAGATTATGCTCCAAAGTCTGACTTTGTTAAAGAGTATGTTGAGCCATCTGACAAAGTCCTCCCCTATACAAATACAAAATACAAAAAAATACAAAAAATAAATAAATACAAAGTTTCTGTATCGCTGCTGCAAATACTTTTCACAATAGCACGTCCAACACATCTTTGCCACCAAAACAGTTTTTCAAACAATGATTTTTGGTGCTGTAATACTACACTGCTACAGTGATTCATTTGCATACATGCATGCTTGTATATATTGTAACCTGAGGCTAAAAAGGATTTGAAACACCTATTAATTTAGATTTCCAATTAGTGGGCCATGACTCTTGTGATCTGGATTGGTGCAAGTCTGTGTCTCTTTCTCGACAGATCAATGGGAGTCTTGGGCATGCAATCACCCTAGAAGAGTTTAAAATAACTGGTTCCATGATTTAAGTGTGAAATGTCAGTCACCACACATAATTTTATACGTCTTTTTACCTGAAGACAAGCATAAGAACAGCTGGGTGGACCATTCAGTGGTAAGGAGTCAGCTTGAAGGTTGCTCCTAGAGCGTGGTGGTCAATGGCTCTATGTCCACGTGGAGGCCGGTGACGAGTTGTGTACCTCAGGGTTCTGTCCTGGGGCTGGTACAGTTTAATAGCTTTATTAATGACATAGACAGTGGGATCGAGTGCACCTGTTTTTTGGGTGGTCCTGTGCAAACCCTGGAGTTGGACTTGATGATCCATGTGGGTCCCTTCCAACTGAGGATAGTCTATGAGTCTATCGGTATTTTGCCAGAGTCAGGGAATGTCTTCTGACATCTGACCTAAAATTCTGTGAGGGGCGACACTGTGGATTGAGCAATATAAGCAACTTAAGTAAATATATAATAATAATTACTTAGCATTTTGTTCTCTTTGATGGCTCTCCTGTCTCCAAGAGGTTAACACCTGAAGCAGCTGACACTGTGAGAGTCAGGGCTTTCCCCAGGAAATAGTTAGAAGGATCCTAAAAACATTTAGACCCACCAATGCCCTCTGCAAGCCAAGTTGAATTCCACCTGCTAATGCTGGACAGGTGCTGGGATGAAGGGTTTTACCATGCATACCAGCTCTGACTTGAATTCCCCCTACGCGCTCTCCCAGGCATTTGTTTTTCAATTCAGATCAGATGATGATTGACTCTCAGTATATCCAAGAATGATATTGTCGTCACCTTTGAACTCCAACTGTCAGTGAATATATAAAAGCTCTGGCACTTTTTCAAGGCCACAAGGAACTTCACTGACTTTTTTCCAGTTATACTGTTACACATTAAGCGAGGCTGAGCGCTGCTTGCAATCACCCCAGCAGATAAGAAGTGACGGTTACCAGAACTGAGTTTTACTGTGATGGAAATTAGCCTACAGACTGTTGATCTAAATGCAATGACTAAAGAAGGCATTTTTGCAGGACATACTTTTGGAGTTTTTATCTTCTTGATGCAACTGGAAGAACTGAAGTTATTCCAGAAATAGCTTTTATGTCTGTTTCTCCTTGTGTCTCATGCTTTTGGCTGAGAAGTCTGGCTGCTCTGAGTCCAGTTCAGCCATGGTGTGAGTAATGCAAGCCTTGGCGTCAGTCCCTGACACACAGGACTGGCTCTGTTTGCTGGGATGGAAGAGGCCCAAAGGCTACAGACGTCCTCATACCTTTGAAAGGCAGCAGCAGATCTGGCCAACTCAGCGCTCACACAGTTCAGTTGTGAGCAGCTCTCTTCACTGGGTTGTGTGGCTGTACGCGAGTCTGTAAACTTTATCTTTGCCTGCATCCAGATTCATCAACAGAAAGCTTAATGACAAACCTGCCCTGGCGAAAAGGAGAAGCATCAAAACAGAGGCTGTGTCCCCGGGGTGCAGGGCTAACATAGATGCTTTGGTCTGCCCCTGAGAGGAAACAAGAACTGGAGGAAGGAGGTCAAGGAGCAGCGTCAGAAAACATGCATCGAGGGTTTTGTATTAAACATTCTTAGAAATGATTATAAAGAGATTAGAGGAAAGGGGATCCCAGATTCTGGTTTGTTTCATAATCCAGTTTGGAATTGCAAAAGTGTTTGACCTCACTACGCACAGCCTAATGTAATGCATGGTGAAGTCAATGAAAAAGTCTCCACTGATTTCAGTTGAATGTGGCTGCTGTGGCTCTCTGCATGCATATGCTGAACTGAAGTGTCCATTCAGAGTTTGGCTAACTGGTTGCTGCCCATTTCTGCCAGCTGCTGCACCTTCTGTTTGGCTGGTGTATCATCCAACATATCAGTACCTCATTGCTTCTCAACAAGTACAGGAGAGAGTGCTCTTAAAGCACCTGCAAAATTGCATGCTATCAGCAAGAATATTCGGGAACCCCTGAATAAGATATTTTGCAGGAAACAGTATATGGCAATGGGAACAAAGCACGTGAGTAAATCGTGCTGGAAGCAGTACTGCCTTACGGCTGTATGCATACATCGGTCAACACATCACATGGTCCTTTGTTATAGGTGATGAATGAATTCAGTGCCTCAAAAACTTTGTTGGAAGTGTTCTGCTTCCTCAATGATGTGCACTTCCAGCTTTTCACATTAAAAGAAAAAGATAATACTTTTTCCCCGCACACACTCCCACTCCATGTGTGATCCATCCTGATGGATGCTCATGAATGACCATCAGGAAAAACTGGAGCTTTCAGGCAGTTGCTACCTGTGAGCACCTGCAGCCTTTCAAAGGATGGCAGCAAGCTTGATGAGCTTTATTTTTCTATATCATTTTATCCACCTGCTCCCTTGCCCTGTTCTGCTGGCTCAGTTGAGTGATACTCATTCCCCTTGGCCACTTCTCACTGGGAACAACCACTGTGCATTTTCTGTTTGGTTAGCCAACACAACTAGCACCACCAAAGACAAATTGCCTTTTAAATAATTCTTGCTATATAAAACTGCCCTTCAGAGACCTCTGCAGTAGAGATCTGTAAATAAAGGCATCATTATATTATTAACTGAGGATTATTAAATACATTTAGCCATGAATAGAAAAAGTCAATCTCCATGTCTTCTAGACATAACTACAATTATTTCCAGGATTATTGTTTAGATAACACAAGGGGTAACATTTTTTCAAAGCAGTGCACAGGGTTTTGTATGAGCTGTAAATGCTGATCTGAATGGAATTAGTGCAGAGATGTACTGCCATTTTTTCTTCAGCTTTTCACTTAATGGCTTTAGCAACAGATGCAGAAAAACCCTTGCTGCATTTCCCATAGAACTTTGGCTAGCCAGAGCTGAACGTGTAGCTCATGTTCCCCCAGCAACATTGTCATTCCTCATTCAGCCACATTAATTTCCCTGAGATGAAGATAAGGCATTTCATTTGCATACCAGGGCAAAGAGGCAGACTACAAAAGATCCTTTTTGACCCTTGGCCTTCAGATCACACTGTTCTTTAAGGCATGAAAAGCCACCTGCTCTCTGTGGCGGTCAAATTGTGATTCCCTTTGCATTGCTGCTGGACATTTTCTGGGCCAGATAAGCAAATTTTCTCTAGTCCTCGGGGTGAGTGAGACTTGTAGGCCGGCCAGTTACAACCCTGTGGCACTGGGGAAGTGTGAGCAGGCAGGAGCTGGCCCAGGAAATGGATTCCCCACACAGTGCAGTCATTCTTGCAAATTTGTCATGAGAATTTTCCAGTCTAACCACATATATCTGCTCAGAGTCTCCTTATTGTGGTGGTTTAATCTGCAGGAGGTGGTTTAATAGCAGGAGGAGCAAGAAGCATCACAGAATCACAGAATCACAGAATTTCTAGGTTGGAAGAGACCTCAAGATCATCGAGTCCAACCTCTAACCTAACACTAACAGTCCCCACTAAACCATATCCCTAAGCTCTACATCTAAACGTCTTTTGAAGACTTCCAGGGATGGTGACTCCACCACCTCCCTGGGCAGCCTGTTCCAATGCCTCACAACCCTTTCAGTAAAGAAGCTCTTCCTAACATCTAACCTAAAACTCCCCTGGTGCAAAATAATAAAAATAAAAATAAATAAAATAAAAATAAAACTCCCCTGGCGCATGTTAATATCTTCCGCAGTGGATGCTGGTCTGGGAGGTGTGTGAGTAGAAGAGCTATATAGAGAGGTTGACAGGCATTAGAAATATCTCTCTCAACATAATAAATAATTTAATCTACCTCATAATAAATATTTGGTTTAGGAAAATTGGACAAACAACTGAGGAAAAATAATGCATGTTTGTAGGAGTGGGAGAAAGTTAGAAAGCTGTAACATGGAAAGAGAACTTGTCTGAGAGTATATTGAAGAAGAGCTGGCAGTGCAATGAGAGCAAAAATGGTCCGCGCATTATTTTTTCAGTTCTCTTCAGGTGGAGCAGAGGGGCACCTGACCCCGAAGACGCAGTGCAGCTTGGCAACATTTCCAGTCAGGGTGTCCCAAGAGACACAGCTCCAAAGGCTGTCGCCATCAGCCGACCAAAAACAGCTGTTAACAAGTTGGAAGTTGAACTTGAGGAAGAAATTTCAAAGGATACTTATGTTTTGGTAAGAGATGATTCCTGTGGAAATAGTGAGCAGTACAGGTAATTTCCAAAGGGGCAAAGAGATACAACTATGGGTGAGAAAGCTCTTCAGGTTAGCTTTGCAAACGTCAGGTTTTAGTCCTTGAAATTCCTCAGTGAGTTTTTGAATTAATGTGAGCTTGCTGCCATCTCTGTCTATGTGTCATACGCTAATTGTACATTCCAGCCTCCATACAACAATATGAGTTTTGGCAAAGTTGGGTCAAGAATAGCAGACAGAGCAGACACACAGATAGATGAAAATGGGCACGCATGTTTGCACGTTTCTGAAAACAGGCTACAGATAAGAATTTGCATCCTGCCTTTAATCTGTGTGAACCAAATCATCCAGTGCCCTCCCGTAGTGCCCTTTGTGTCCCCTGGAGAGCCCAGCCGTGCCACCAGGACCAGCAGGGTCTGGCTGTCCCTCCTGCCTGCCTCCCGGGTGAGCTCTCCATGGAGCAGGGAGACCTCTACAGACAGGATAAATCCAACACTGCTGGCATGCATTCGCAGGAAAATAACCAGAGTTACTGGCTTAACTTCAGAGTTAACTTCAGCCCTGGATATGGGGAAAGCAGACTTCAGGCTGCTCAGGGAACTAGTCAACAAGGTTCCCTGGGAAGCTGCTTCTGAAGGCATTGGCGTCCACCAGTGCTGGTCAGTCTTTAAGCACTGCCTCCTAAAAGCACAAGATCGGGCAATTCCAAAATATCAGAATTCATGCAGGCAGAGCAGAAGGCCAGCCTGGCTGACCAGGGATCTTCTGCTGGAGCTTAGGCGAAAAAAGAAAGTGTACGGCTGCTGGAAGGAGGGTCAGACAATGTGGAAGGAATACAGGGACACTGTTCGCGTTTCTAGGGAGAAAATTTGTGTGGCCAAAGCCCAATTAGAGTTGAAGCTGGCCATATCTGTGGGAGACAATAAAAAAGGTTTTTATAGATATGTGAACAGAAAAAGGAGAACCAAAGAAAACGTAGGTCCACTACTTGATGGGGAAGGTCTCCTCACAGACAATGACGTAGGCAAAGCAGCGACGTTTAATGCCTTCTTTGCCTCTGTCTTCAACACTGATGATGGGCTTTGGGACCCCAGGTGCTGGAGGACCATGACGGTGGGAATTATAAACTACAAACTGACCCTGAATGTGTGTGGGATTTGCTGTTCCACCTGGATCCATACAAGTCCATGGGTCCAGATGGGATTCATCCCAGGGCGCTTAAAGAGCTGGCTGACGTCATCGTGGGATCGTCTCTCAATTATTTTCCAATGATCCTGGGAATTGAGATGTCCCAGTAGACTAGAAGCTGGCAAATGCTGTACCAATTTTCAAGAAGGGCAAGAAAGAAGACCCCAGCAATTACAGGCCAGTCAGTCTCACTTCAGTGCCTGGTAAAATTATGGAGAAGATGATCCTCAAAGTTACTGAAGCGCACCTGGGGGACAATGCAGCCATTGGTCCCAGACAACATGTGTTCATGAGGGGTAGGTCCTGCCTCAAAAAAAAAATAGATTTCCTTTTATGGTAAGATCACCTATCTAGTAGATCAAGGGAAACCAGCTGATGTGATTTTTTTGGACTTCAGCAAAGCTTTTGACACAGTTTCCCATAGGATCCTACTGGACAAAATGTCTAGCATACAACTTAACAAAAACATCATACAATGGGTGAGCAATTGACTGACGGGCAGGGCTCAAAGGGTTGTGGTAAATGGGGCCACATCAGGTTGGCAGATGGTCACTAGTGGGGTCCCTCAAGGCTCCATTCTAGGGCCAGTCCTCTTCAATGTTTTTATAAACGATTTGGATGTAGGACTAGAAGGTGTTTTAAGCAAATTTGCTAACTACACCAAACTTGGAAGAGCTGTAGACTTGGCTGAGGGTGGAAAGGCCTTGCAGAGAGATCTGGACAGATTGGAGAGCTGGGCGATCATCAGCCGCATGAAGTTTAACAAAAGCAAGTGCCGGGTCCTGCATCTGGGACGGGGCAACCCTGGCCGTACATACAGACTGGGTGACGAGACACTGGAGTGCAGCCCCGCAGAGAGGGATCAGGGGGTTGTGGTTGACAGCAAGTTGAATATGAGCCAGCAGTGTGCCCTGGCAGCCAGGAGGGCCAACCGTACCCTAGGGTGCATCAAGCACAGCATTGCTAGTCGGTCGAGGGAAGGGATTGTCCCGCTCTACTCTGCGCTGGTGCGGCCTCACCTCGAGTATTGTGTGCAGTTCTGGGCACCACAGTACAAAAAGGACATTCAACTGTTGGAGAGTGTCCAGAGGAGGGCAACGAAGATGGTGAATGGCTTAGAGGGGAAGACATATGAGGAGCGGCTGTGGTCACTGGGCCTGTTCAGCCTGGAGAAGAGGAGGCTGAGGGGAGACCTCATCACAGTTTACAACTTCCTCACGAGTGGAGAGGCAGACGCTGACCTATTCTCCGTAACTACCAGTGACAGGGCCCGCGGGAACGGTGTCAAGCGGAGTCAGGGGAGGTTCAGGCTAGATATCAGGAAGAGGGTGGTCGCACACTGGAACAGGCTCCCCTGCGAGGTAGTCGCTGCACTAAGGCTGTATGAATTTAAGAATTGTTTGGACTGTGCACTTAGTCACATCGTCTAAACTTTTGGGTAGACCTGTGTGGTGCAAGGAGTTGGAGTGACTTGATGATCCTTATGGGTCCCTTCCAACTCGGGATATTCTATGATTCTATGATTCTATGAAATAACCAGAGTTACTGGCTTTTTTTTTTTTTTTTTTTTTTTTTTTTTTAAGGGGAGAGGTGTGGTGGTTTTACCCAGGTGGGCAGCCAAAGTCCACCACAACCGCTCTCTCACTGCTCCTCCTCAAAAGAAAAGGGGGAGAAGAAAGTATGCCAGAAAGGAAAAAAAGGGCTCACAGGTTGAGATAAGGATAGTTTAATAAAAAGGGAAAAGAGGGGGAAAAACAATAAATAAAAGCACATTGTGAAGAAAAAAATTATTCTCTACTTCCCATTAATGAGCAATGTTCGGCCATGTCCCAGGAAGCAGGGCCTCAATACACGTAGCAGTTGTTTGGGAGGACAGACATCCTCAAATGAGAGACCCCCTCCCCCAGCTCCGCCCCACTCCTTCCCCATTCCCACCTTTTATTGCTGAGTGTGAGGCCACAAGGTAAAGATTGTTCCTTGGTTGCTTTAGGTCAGCGGCCCTGGTGATGTCCCCTCCCCACCCCTTGCCCACCCCCTGCTGGCTCTGGGGGGTTTGCAGGGCGTCTAAGAGACACAGCACTGGTGCCATTTGGCTGCTCCAGGTACAGGTGCAGGCGAAGCAGCTGCAGGGAAAGTTAACTCCGTCCCAGCCAGACCCATTACAACAGAGGATCTTTTTAGTGTTCTGTTATTGTTGGAAGGGACACACCATTATAATCGAGTCCATCTCCTGCCTTTGCACAGGACCCCCCCAAAAAAATCCGACCACGTGTCAGAAAGAGTTACTGAAACACTTCTTGAACTCCATCAGGCTCGGTGCTGTGCCCACTGCCCTGGGGAGCCTGTCCCAGTGCCCGACCACCCTCTGGGTGCAGAACCTTTCCCTAACACCCAGCCTGACCCTCCCCTGTCCCAGCTCCATGCCGTTCCCTCGGGTCCTGTCGCTGTCCCCAGAGAGCAGAGCTCAGCGCCTGCCCCTCCGCTCCCCTCGTGAGGCCCCCCCTCAGCCTGCTCTGTGTGGGCTGAGCAAACCGAGGGACCTCAGTTGCTCCTCGTACATCTTGTCCTCTAGACCCTTCACCATCCCTATGGCCCTCCTTTGGACACTAACAGTTTTGTGTCCTTCTGGCATTGTGTCACACAGTGCTGGCGGTGAGGCCGCCCAGCGCAGAGCAGAGCAGGACAATCCCTTCCCCCCCCAGCTGGCAGTGCTGGGCCTGATGCACCCCAGGGTAGGGTTGCCCCTCTGCCAGGGCACGCTGCTGGCTCGTGTTCAGCTTGCTGTCGACCAGAACCCCCCAGATCCCTCTCTGTGGGTCTGCTCTCCAGCCTCCTCTCCCCCAGTCTACACTTATATCCAGGGTTGCCCTGTCCCAGGTGCAGAAGCTGGCAGTTATTCTTGTTAAACTTCATGTGGTTGGTGGTTGCCTAGGCCTCTAGTCTGACGAGATCTCACTGCAAGGCCTCTCAGCCCTCGAGGAAGACAACAGCTCCTCTCAATTTATTGTCATCCACATACTTTCTTAGAATACCTTTAAGTCCTGCAACTGTGTAATTTAGGAAAACATAAAGTCTTAGATAATATTTTTTTCTAACTTAACTTTGAATTAATTGCCTGCTGCTTTCTGCTGGAGTTTTGTACTTACAAGGAGGCCCAGCAACATTCTCCCGAGATCTGGGATCAGGAGGTGGAAAAATGCTGTGGCCTCTGTCCCAGTGTTGCCTTTGGAAGGAGTGACTATCATTGCAAAACAACTACCAGAAATGTATGCTCCACAGAGAGAGAGAGACACCATGCCATGTAACCCAGCACTAAACTGTAAAACCTAAAGCTCCTCTATCGTCTCAGCATAGCAGAAGATTAGGAGCCTGACATTACCTTCCAGAAAATCACAAGGAGTGGCTTATTATTATTTTTTCTTTTGAGACTGGTCTACAAAAAATGAGGAGAGCTATCCAGGAGACAGGCTTTGTGATCTACCTCTGTTCTACAAATTAAACTTTCCCTCTCATTAAAGGATGATTTTCTGAGGACTCTAATAATCACTTACCATACCAGCTGGTGAGAGAGACACATTTCTGGTGCCTGGGTGTGCCATTTCCAGCTGAACTGTGATAAAGACACAAACACATGAGCTGTCCCTCACCAACCCTGACCAGCAGCTAGATCAAAAGAGCCACTTGCCATCATTTACAACAGATGAGGATCAAGGTCAAAACTTTCTTCCATTTAAATAAAATTAATAAATAAATAAATAAATAAAAAATAAAAAAAGTTTTATTCCCTTAGGTCAGCAAACAGTGGTTCTTCAAAGATGGGTAAAAAACAGGAAAGTAGACTACCTACCTTAGGTCTCTACAGGGAATGCTGTAGTCCACTGTTGGTAAACATTACTGAAAGGCATGACAACAAGCTGCATTGGACATGCTGTTCCAGAACTGAACTATGTGAACTCAGGAACTAGCTATCCTGAAGAATTTTACTCAAAATGTAACACAAACTGCAGATTTGCAAGAAAAACAAGTGACTCACTTCCATCTCTGCCTCCTATACTTCTTTCCAGCATTGTAAGTAAACTAACAAGTCCCTCATCATAATGTGGCTGTCTTTGCCACTGCTTTGATTAAATTAAAACACAGCCAAGTGTGTGAAAGTTGTTCCTCCAGTTCCCTACCAGAAGCAGGCTTGTGTTAACCAGCATTCTGAGGCCAGGTCACTCACAGTCTCCCTCTATCACCATCACCTGCATTGACCCACCTATAAACTATGATTACCGTAGCAACTTCATTTGACGTGTTCTTGGACATCAATTATTTTCAGTGTCTTTCATTAGTCTTTGTTAAATTGGTCAAGTGGTGCCCCTTAGAACTTAACAATGTTAGTAATATTTAGTAATGTTTTGGAGACCTTTGAATAGGAAGAAAAGATTAATGCAACATATTCATTGGAACAACATTGCCAGACTCCATTACAACTCTAAGCAAATAGGATGTCATGATCTGAACAGGCAAGTACTTTTTTTTAAAAAAAAAAAAAAAAAAAAAAAGTAATTTTAATCTTATTTCTAAAGGTTTGTTTTGTTTTGTTTTGTTTTAAATGATAGAAGGGGTCTCATTGGAGCACATAAGAGTAAACAAACAGCTACTGGAAGTTGGTTAAGTTGATTAAGGTAAGTGTTCTTTACCCAGTGAACCAGGACATCATGAGGCTGATGTGAACATCAGGCAGTTACTTACAGTATGTACCATTCAGCTGTTACAATATGGGGAATCCTGCAGACAGCAGTTACGGTCTATAGTGTTCATGGATACTTGTGCAATTTTAGAGGTGTACCCTACCTACATTCAGGTACCTAATAAACTGTTTCCTCAGTTAAATATTATAAACTCTGAGAAGCAGCTTTTCAGTATTGGGAAGGCAATCTCCAGGCCTTTGTTTCTCAGAAATGGGTAAAAGAAAATAATAGCTTAAACTACCTTGCAGCAAAACTACTCTCAACCTTACTATGTGTTATGTGTTACAATTTCAAACTCTGAAGGTATTTAAATAGATTAAATAGATTTTATTCAGGCAACATGAATCATTGCATGAATTTAGCCAGCATCACAGAGCTGGGCCCTGAGTAGTATTATTCTGGCATCTGCAAGAGATTGTTTGCACAGGGATGACAGAAAATGAAAATGTCTGACTAATTAGATTCCACACAATGTTCCCATCACCTGACAAGGCAGCTCCATGTCTAGACAAAGCCAGACTAATTAAAATTAATAGCCTAGCAGTCGAAATCATTTGTAACAATGTGTCAGCTTCCTTAGCACCTTCAAGCCAATAGAACTGAAGAAAGTCAATTACTCCTAATTAGCCAATGTGCATATAAGATGTACAGAGATCATCAACCCCGACAGTGCTGACTGACGTACAAGTAATAGCAGAAAAGTGTTACCTAAGGAAGCCAACTATCTAGGCATTCTGATTATCGTTATCTTGATAGCAGTGTGCAAAGCTGTCTGTGACAGGTGTAGGTCTTCGGGGGCCTGGATCTCCTGGATCCCTCCTCCATAATGGATTCTCAGCACGAAGGAGGGTAAGCCCTGGAGGACGAGGAGATCTGACGTTCTGTTTGCAGCATTTGCAGACCACCTCTGAACTGCCCGACTGTTCTGGAGGCTCCTGGGCACCGACAAGAGAGGGAAGAGAGGGTTGCAGGAGAGGAAAGTCAGTCTGACAGGCCAAAGGAAACCCTTTTTCTCAGCCAGGAGGTGCGAAAGGTCAGCAGCTCCCTTCGTCGTTTCACAGCATGGCGGCTGATTACGTAACAGTCATTTGACTTTGATTACAATATATAGAAGAGCTCTGCTCTGGCTGGAGGCAATTCTGACACCCCCAGGTCCCCTTGCACTGCAACTGCACTGTGGATTTGAAGAAGACTGCATATAGGAAGGGGGAGAAAATGAGGGAAGAGAAGCACAAAACTGCTTATAGACATGTGGTGACACTGACTGATTTTATTGGGAAGTCCCACAGAAGGAAATGTGCTCCCATGAGAGCTGCATGTTACATGAAAAAGATACTTTCCACTTACTTATATTTAAAGAAAAAATGAGAAAATAGAATCATTAAGGTTGGAAGAGACCTCCAAGATCATCTGGTCCAACTGTCACACTACTACCAATGTCACCCACTAATGTATGTCCCCAAGCACCACGTCCAACCTTTCCTTGAACACCCCCAGGGATGGTGCCTCCACCACCTCCCAGGACAACCCGTTTCAAAGCCTGACTGCTTTTTCTGAGAAGAAATGTCTCCTCATTTCCAACCTGAACCTCCCCTGGCACAACTTGAGGCCATTTCCTCTAGTCCTATCTCTAGTTAGCTGCGAGAAGAGGCCAACCCCAGCTCCCCACACCTTCCTTTCAGGCAGTTGTAGAGAGCAATAAGGTCTCCCCTGAGACTTCTCTTCTCCAGACTAAACAACCCCAGTTCCCTCAGCCACTCCCCATAGGACTTGGGTTCCAGGCCCTTCACCAGCTTCGTAGCCCTTCTCTGGACACTCTCCAGGGCCTCGATGTCCTTGTGGTACTGAGGGACCCAAAACTGAACACAATACTCGAGGTGCAGCCTCACAAGAGCAGAGTACAGGGGGACGATCACCTCCCTGCTCCTGCTGGCTACACTATCCCTGATACAAGCCAGGATGCTGTTGGCCTTCTTGGCCACCTGGGCACACTGCTGGCTCATATTCAGGTAAGCCTCGATCAGCACCTCAGATCCTTTTCCTCTACACAGCTTTCCAGACACTCTCCCCCAGATCAATTCACAGGAAGATGTTGTAATAGTACATTTACTTTAGTTAAGCATGGGAATTAGGAACAATAAATAACCATGCACAAACAATTAAATAAATTGGGTAGCCAATCAATTAGAGCAAGCAAAAACTGGCCCTTCAGTCACCTTTGAAAAATAGTTAGAGACATCCCTCAGAAACCTGAAACTCCATCAGTTTTAGGTTATTTAAGATAAAGAATGTAAAATAATAATATATTGCACAATTAAAAAAATGTAGGTAATAAAGAAAATGCTTTATAATTTGAAATGATCTATTTGTTCCTTTAAATACCCACGGACTTGCTCAATGAAGTGGGAATTTAACTGTATCCATTAAATGATTAAAGACCATAAATAAAAAAGTAGCAATTAATTGTGTTGCCTATTTTAAGAGGCTGGAGCTGAGTTTGTCACACTCTGGCAGTCTATCAGACTCAGCTCCATTACAGATGTCTTAGTGCTGAATTGATGATGATATTCAAAACTAAGGGCATTCCCTGCAGTAGTCATACCCTGATGAAAAGAGCTCAAACGTATAGATGGCTTATGTGATTCTATCATTCTTACAGTGTGAATTACAAATGTTAGAAATGTCAGCTTAATGAGTCATGCAAGAGTCTTCAATGTTCTAAGTCACTGGATCCAATTAATTTTTAAGTGTGCTGAAAATGAACAATGAAGACTGAGAAGAAGCAACTGAGCGGTTTCCCTACTCACTTCTTTACTTCTATTTTAAAAGTCGCACCTAATAATGCTTCCAAATAGCTATCCAAACTCAGTTATTAACCATGATTGAAATTTCCAAGGAGCTGACAGCATATTCTCTTCAGCCTTTAAATCTGCAATGAAATGATTCTGACTTCTGTGAAGAAATATGGAAACACAGAATGCAGGTGTTCAGTGAAAGGAATTACCATTTTTTTTTTCATTTTCTTTATCCCTGTTACTAGAAAAACTAGCTGCAGAACAGATAGGACAAATGTGCATTTGTCCATGACGTCGTGCATGACGTATGTCCATTTTATTGGCTTCATTGTACTTGGAAACTCCTTTGTTTTTGTATTGTGCTTGGCATGACGTAATGGAGTGAGTTTTGTTTCCAGAGAATTGTGTTTTTATCAAGCACTGTGGGCCAACATCATGGCTGGGCTTGCCACAGTGCAGGTGAAGGGCCATCTGTTATTTCAGGCAGGCTCTCATCTGTTGTTCTCGTCTGTTTGGGATAGGTGTGATGCTGTTGTCCCCTGCCAATGTCCCTTCTTGCACCTTTTGGAGAAGAATCCCCTGGGTGGGTCTGGATTTACGCTAAGAGAAGAGAATCTGAACTGAGTGTGCTGAAGAGCTCACACACTGCCTGCCAACAACCGCCAGCCTCTCACAGCAGAGCTGGAAACAGCAGCTTTTCAGACTGAAGCAGCAAGATGTCCCTGTACTCACTGGTTAAAAGCTGTGTGTGGACCCTCTCCTCAGGGGCTCTCCTAGCGGCACATCGGGGCTCCAGATACCTGAAAGCCCTATGCCCTAGAAACATAAAAGCAACATCTAACTTGCATTAACCATGGAAAAACTAACCATTGGGTAAACAAATAAGCAACTGGGAGGTACTGTAGATACACAGAAGCATTTTCCTAGACCAAGGAAGAATGAAGCGCTCAGAAGTTTATGTGTGCATGAAGACAGTTTAGTTGAATGGATTTTTAGCAAAAGATACCAGTGATTCATCAGATTTCAGAGATCTTGAGAAATGCTGCTGGTGCTAACACGATTATACTATCATAGAAAAGTGCCTAAGCTGTCAACACTTTTGTGAAAACACAGCTGATATTAAAACCCATTAAATATGGGGCATTTCAGTGCAAGATATCGGTTCGGATCAGCCTGTTCTCAGAGGAAACCTTTACCTCTTTGTGGTAACCTGTATGCAGAAATTATCAGAGCATGAGTACAGAAAGAGACAAAATAAAAAATAGCTATACGCTGCCAGAAAGTATCAAGAAAATTATCTGCCTGGAATACGTAACTTTACCTGTGGGATTGTGTTTTATGGGCCAGGGGGCAAAACCTCAGCTTTTATGTAAGTTAATGGAGGTTTAAAATAAGGAATGAATGAAAGAAATTGAAGAACTGTTCAAGTATACACATAAAACTGCAAAAACTGCATGGCTTATTTATGCCACCTACTGGATTTTTCCTGAAGTATCTTTAGGCTATCTGAAGTAAACTTTGGATAGTTGTCACAATCCTGCTGGGCTCTGTCACTCCAGCAGATGCTCACCTTCACAGAGGGAGCTACATGCACAGGCAGACCAGCCGACCACTCACACAAGTAAATGACACAAGTGGACTGTTGGAGCTCCAGGACTGGAGATGGGGGTAGTGGTATTATTTTTATTCTCTTTATTCTTCTCTTTTATTCCTCTTTATTCTGCTAACAGGATGGCTGTGCGGCAGAGCCAAGACATCCACAGCCCGCCAGCTTTGGATGAAAGCTAGGAGTCGGCACTAGGAGCCAGCTAGCAAGGAGTCTCACAGCTGCTGCCAGTGCCTCGAGGGAACATGCAGGTACTATCTCACTCCCTGGCTTGACTCCCTCTGGTTGTCTCCTGGTATTTTGTTCTAAATGTCCAGAAAGTTTACAGACACATTGATGTCTTCATAGTGTGAATGCTTTATCTTCTGTCCCTTACCACGCCTGCTGCTGAGGTGCTGTCGGAAGGCCATAGCTCGCCAGTGGTATGGTCTGTGAAATGGCCTGGGAGAGTCAAAAAGATCTGCTGCAAGGAAAGGGCGAAACTGCTCTGGCTTGACACACTGTGAGGAAAAAAAAATGAAATAAAAGAGAGAATCAGATCCAGCAGACACAGGCACTTCATAAGCCTGGGATATGGAGAATAACATGGAGGACTGAAGTCACATGAAAAGAGGTGTGGGTAACTGGAACACTAGATGATGTTGAGTCATTTTGCTTCTGGTGGTGTTCAGCCCTTGCTCACCAGGTTGCTGCTGCAAAGGGGTGACCACAGGGCAAGTAAAATGCCCATGGTGCTGAGGCACAAAGCCAGGGGTCTAAGCCAGGGGCATGGAGAAAAGGGGAGAACTACACACCTTCATGACTAATCCATTAACTATTGCTTTCTTTTTTCCAGTTATTTAAATAATTAATAATTAAGTTTCTTCACTCAGTGCAGAATTCCAGACTATGAATTATATATATATTATATATATATATATTCAGAATAGTGTTAGAAAGAGGAACTGTTGGTTTAGCCACAGAACAGAGAGAAGCAATGCAATTTCATCCCAGTTTTCTTCACACTCCTTTTAGGAAGTCCTTTTAGGAAGCTAAGAGGATGGTCAGCCTTTATGGGGGAAACATGCCCTGCAAGATACTGACCGGCACTCAGCCCTGCTGACTTTGGTGAAACTAATGGTCTTTGCTTTGCAGGCAATGGTGTTGGATCTGAGTCCTCTGAATTTGTTGCCTTTTGTACTGAGATGCTCAGTCATGCCAAATGTGGTGGTGGTGACATGGCTTGTTCACAACTGTCCCTCCAGACAATGCTTTTGTTAGCAAATAAAACTTTTTCTAGGTGCAAAGGATCATAAAAAGACATGCATTGGCAATGCTTGAAGACTTGTGCAAAGATGTCTAAGCGAAAGGATAGCTATCAGCTAACCAGAGCACAAAGCAAAAATGTCATTTGATTCTTACGATTTTTCATCAGAAACATTAATTACAGTTCCTTAGTTCCACAGGTGCCAGGACATTGCACTGATGTTTAGTCACCAACATCATTGTTGGATTCAAATTAGAAGCACCCAGACTTACATTAAATAAATGAATATAGTTTCCTGAAGACTTGCAGAGAGATTGCTCTGATGTGTGTTGGAACTGTTAACCATCTCCTATTCCTGCATGAATCCAATGGATGGCCAACTCAGTAATGCGTTTACATACTCACCAAACACCCATTAAAAACAAAAAGGGGGGACTGACCAGATTACATACGAAAACCATACTCAAAAGTGTGGCTTGAGCTAACTAAAACAAAGGAATTCCTAGTTAAAGATTTGCTGTGTACTTGTATTCAGCAGGCACCCTGCTACTTCAGTGGCATTCATCCAGAACACAAAATACCAGATAAGTACTACTAACAACTTTAATATTTTGTTCCTTACCGATGGTTTCATAACATTATCAATAACAGGGATCTGTGCAGTTGTCCTGAAAAGCAGGAGTATGAAATACTACTTACGTGAAAGACAGCTGAATTAATATTTATCTTGGAACTGTTGCATTATTTGCATCTTGTGATTCATCTTTGAGCGTGGCTGTCCCTTAGTTCCTAGTGAAAAGTCATATATAAGCAGCTGGTGACCACTCTTATTTCTTCTTTGTCTGTCTTTGCCTGCTTCATGTGCTGTGTTTCTCTTTTCTCATTTTTCACTCCTTTCAGCTTTTCTCTTCCTCCTCCCACTACTTCTGATGTGTTTTTTCTTCTCCTGTCTTCACACCTTGGCTTGTTTGTTTGTCTTCCTTGTTCTGATGATTTAGCCTCCTTTCCATCTCCTCTTCCATTTGAATTTTCAATTGACTTCAAGACAATTTGCATTTGAGCGCCAGAAATGTCCCCATCAGGGCTCAGCCACCTGCAGAAGAACTTCACAAGCTGGAGTTCCACTTTCAAGACTGACTTGCTCGTTGCCAGCAACTTTGAAGCCTGATCAACGCCCCTGCAGGTTAAGATCTCAGATGGTTTCATTCAGGGATGAATTTCACTTTTCAGCACAGGAAGCTAGGAATGCCTGTTTGCATTTTTCACTCACTTAAACGTTAGTGATATACACCATCTGTTGCATAATGAAATTGTGTCATTTTTGATCTAGTAAAGGTTGTGTTCACTTTCCCCTTTTGCAGGAAAATGTGCAGTTACTGATGTCAGGAGAAGCAATTCCAGCAGCGTGATGCAAGGGAAGAGTCTGCTGCTGTGAGCCAGGTGGCTCTCCCACCCTCCTGCCAACACCCCCAGATGCTGCTTCTGCTGCTGGTGCCTCAGTTGAGGACTATTTGCCTGCTTGAGACTGGGGCTTACCGGGAGTATTTTAACGTGTGGCTGGAAAGCTCCGCAAATGTCTCTTACGTTGCGCTGTGAAGTTAAAAAAAATCTTTAAAATCTATTTAGCAAGTGGTAATTCAAAGTATCGAGAATGAATGGAGGCTTTCTTTGGCTGGCGTTGGCATTGGTTGTTTACTGGGAGGGAGGCTCAGCCTGAGTGGAATTAGCAGGGAGACAGCTGATGTAGAAGAGGGAGAAGCTTTCCTTGGCTTCTTCCAGCAGAAATAAATTTCTACCTACTGTAACTTATTACCACCTGATATGCTGAGTCATGAAGCTGGGGTTATAGAAATCTTTATGCAATCTTTATAAATCAGCCTCACATAATCTCAGGCGCTTTCTGCTTCATCTCTGTTGAGTCACTCATCTGACAGTTGTCATTCATCTTAGATTGAGATGTAATTTAATAGTTTCATTTCGGCATGAAGATAGCGTCACCTAAACTCGAGCCCGGAAAGATTTAAAGGTGTAACAGAGGAAATATTAATACTGTAAATAATATCTGTAGAGCTGCAGGGGTCCATAAATCACAGAGCGCCAGGCTGGAACGGGAGCCTATGCAAAGAAGGGAAGAAAAAAGCATCTTCCTGGGCGAAACTCTGCCCGTCTAAACCCGCACCGGAGTTACCGGAGGGCCTGTTCCCCCACAAGCACCGACCCCAGCGCCTCTGCACACGCGGGCGGGCGGCGGGGGGCGGCAGAAGGGGCCCCGGCCCCGGCTCTGCGGCCGGGCGAGGCGCCAGGGCCTCGGAGCGGGCCGGGCCGGGCCGGACACGGCGGTCAGCGGGCGGCCTCCCCCCGCCCCGCCGCCTGCCCCCGGGGGAGAGGGCTCGGCCCAGGGGGGGCGGAGGGGGCCGCGGCGGGAGGGGCGAGGCCGGGCAGCGGCCGCCCGCCAAAACGCGAGGGGTGGCGGGGCGGGACGGGACGGGACGGCACCGACGGGACGGGACGGGGCAGCACGCGCACCCCCGCCGCCATGCCCAATGACTCCCCGGCCTTCGGCAAGCCGCAGGAGGCCCCCGGCCCCGCGGACAAGGCGGGCGGCTTCGCCAAGGCGGCGGCCCAAATGGCGGCCGCCCCGGCACCGGGGGTCGCGGCCGCCTCCGCCGCCTCCGCCGCGGCGGGGAAGAAGCTGCCGCGGCTGCCCAAGTGCGCCCGCTGCCGCAACCACGGCTACTCGTCGCCGCTGAAGGGGCACAAGCGGTTCTGCATGTGGCGGGACTGCCAGTGCAAGAAGTGCAGCCTGATCGCCGAGCGGCAGCGGGTCATGGCAGCGCAGGTGAGACGACGCCGCGGGGCGCGGCGCGGGGCGGGCGGCGGGGCGGCGCGGCGGAGCCCTGCCCGGCGGCGGAGAGCCAGGACCGGAGGACGAGAGCCGTGACCGGCGGAGGAGAGCCAGCCCTGCCCGGAGGACAGCCAGCCCTGCCCGCCCCGGACAGCCCTGCCCGGCCGCACGGAGCCCGCTCCCCTCCGGCACGGGGGTCCCGGGCGGCCCCCGGGCGGCCGGGGGGGCTCGGCGGGGCCCGACCCCCAGACCGGGCGGGCACGCGGGGCGAAGCTGGGCTCCGTCACCTAACCCCTTTATAAAATAAAAACTTTTATTTTTTTTTTTTTTTTTTTTTTTTTTTTTCCCGCATGAAAACGCGTGCAGGAGCTAAGTGGCTGGCAGCGGACTTCTAAACGCGTCTGAATATGTATTTATTTTAAAACCAAACTCACCAAAACTTAAACACGCTTGCACCCTTCTAAAACGTTCAGGGGGGAAGGCTTTTACTTAACATTACATTACTAATTTTGTCCGTCAAACAACTTGTTTTTAACTAAATAATTATCCATCCAAGTAGTAGCTAGTGGCAATATGTTCCACTCCATGTTTCAGATCCATTTGACCTTACTTCAAGTGGCTTTTGATGAGTTCGTTTCCAAGAAAACAATTTTTTTTTCCTTCTCTTCCTATTTCTTACAAATTTTTCTAAACAGTGGTTTATAAACTTCCCTAACACTTTGTGGAGAGGCTCAGCATACGCAGGGCTGCCTACAGCTTCTAACCTTAAATCTAAATGGCAAATCATTGGCGTTTGGTAGTAAACCAAACCATGTCCAGTTCTGCACAGAGATAACTTTATTCATTAGCAATTCCCTCTGAAGTCACAGCTCCATCTGATAACGTTTAACGAGGCTCTGTTAGTCCTCGTGAGCCTTATGTTGAAAACTTTATTAATGAGGAGTCCTGGGAGTGATACGGCTAATGTGCTCGAACCCTGTGAGTGGGATTGCACATCCCGGTTCTCGCAAATAGAACCCTTTAGACAGATTAATTGGAAGGTGCTGGGACTTACTGTTACAAGTAAAGGCAGGGATGCCAGACCCATGGACCCGCTTTGCAGGTGATGTGCATTCAGAGCTTCATGATCCTGCGTAAAGTGTGTCCCATTGCCAGATTAAAACTCCTAGTAGCCCTCCATGAAATCGTTCCCCGTTTTTTAAAATAATTTTATTTAATTATTCCACGCAGTTAGGTTAAACTTCCTTTGAATCCATGGGGAGTTTTGGTTCATTTAAGTAATGCCTCCTGGCTGATACTACAACAGTCCAGAAATAGTGGATTATGCCAAAGTGGCATGTGCTTTCTCTGCCAGGTGTGAACCATGGAATAATAAACGTGGGTCCCTTTTTGGACCACCTCAGGGAAGAGAGAACGAAGCAGGGCTTTTTTTCCCTGTGAAGCTGTCCCCTTCTGTACAGGTAGTTCTTTCACACCACAAATTCCTCTCTCCAGCTGGCCCTTGCAGAGCGGGCTTTCTCTTCCTTGCCTAGTATTTGAAAGTGGTTTTGAAAGCCTCCCTCACTGAACCTTATCTGTGTAGGAGCTGCACATTGAAAGTCTGTCTTTACCCCTTTTGATATATTTCTGCAGTAAGCCCCTTTGCGCTGGTGGAATTTTGCAGGTCAAGGTTATTGGTTTTCTGAAGTCAGACCAAAAAAAAGGGACTAAATCCTGTAGTGTTTTCACATCTATACTCTCTGTGTTGAACATATGTATTAACGAGCTGTCGTTAATTTATCTGATGGTATTACACATCCGTATTAGGAAAATGTGGCTGTTGAACACGGCCAGGAAAGAGAGGCAAATCCTGGAGATTTACCCAGGAGAATTTCCTGCAGAAGCAGCCCGTGATCACGGTCTGCAGTCTAGTACAGATTTCCATGGTTCAGATGCAGATGCAAAGCAGTTGCTGTGTGGCAGGTTGCAGGGTGGATAGTTACAAAGCTGCACTCCTGGTAGTGTCTCAGGACTTGCCATAAGTGGATGGCTGTGCAAAACCAACCTGCTTGTTCAGGTGAGGCAGAAGGGGTGCGCTTTACCCTCTGAATCTTCAGTAAGCGTTGCATGTGCCTTGTTTGCACCCATGTCCGGAGTTTGCAGTGCCTGTGGGCTTTCCTAATGCAGACTGGGCTCTGGAGCAGCATCAGTGTTGGGAAAAGAGAGGGGAGCTGCTGCTGCACCAGACACAGACAGCTGCATGCAATGTGTGTGACACTTGCTGAAATGCTTGCAGGGTGGTTACCTGCCTTCTGTGTGCCTCTGCCGTGAAAACTCTCTGTGTGTACTGTACCATGTATTGAAATTCCCTTGATTTCCAACCAAGAGGAAGCAAGGCAGCCCATCAGGCTTGGATAGAGCAACAGATTGCAGGTATAAGCACTCATAAAGAGTTATCTTATTAAGATGAAGAGGCACAGCAAGCCTGAAAGGTGATTTCTTATCCCCAAGAACTGTATATCAGCAGAGAGGAGTGGGTCTATGCTTTTGGCAATATACTTCACCCAAGAGCAACTGCACTGCACGAGTGCAGTCAGCCTTAATGTGACCTCATTGGAAGAAGATGGCACTGGCATTTCATGGGTTTGTTCACATATGCTTGGATAGAAAAGTGGTTGCTTTTATATAGGTTTATGATCTCTTTTATATCTTCCTATACTCACTGTCTGGATCATGCTGTCAACACTTTAGAAAGTACCAAGAAACAAAAACAGCCTTGAGTTTGTCTTGGCTGTTGCCATTACAAATTGTGC
This sequence comes from Oxyura jamaicensis, assembly GCF_011077185.1. Taxonomy (NCBI): domain Eukaryota; kingdom Metazoa; phylum Chordata; class Aves; order Anseriformes; family Anatidae; genus Oxyura; species Oxyura jamaicensis. The sequence goes on from NC_048926.1 coordinate 28,239,270, forward strand.
TCAAGTCAGAGAACATGCCCTACATCTGTCTTCTTGTTCCCAGGTTGCACTGAGAAGGCAGCAAGCTCAGGAAGAGGAACTGGGAATCAGCCACCCAGTACCCCTGCCCAGTGTCCCAGAGCAGTTCATTAAGAAGAATGGTGGTGGCAGCTCTTGTCTCTTGTTGGAAAGCAGCAGCCCGACACACTCCACAAGTACAGCAACAACAGCAACTAGCACGCCCTCAGGTAAAGTGCTGGGAGAGATCAGCTCGCTGCTTGGGGCAGGAGCTGGCATTTTTTACACCTGCCTGCTGTGTCACCTTCTTCCCCTTTCTACAGTGGCAGTGTCATGGAGTCCCTTATCCGACAACTGTGTTGCGCTGCTGGTATGGTTAGTAAAAGGGAGGAGCCCAGCATCAATCTTTCATATTTTATTTTTTTATTTTTACTTGAAAATCAAAATAAATTTGAATAAGACTGGCACTGTGTTGAATTTCCAGGGGTGTATACCTGCAAGTAGTGATTTACAGGGAGCTTTTCCCCTTTCTACCCAAATATTTTTCCTTCTGTGCTTCTGCCATGGTCCTGGCAACTACTTGTTGACTGACTCTTTACCTTCTTCAAAACTGAAGCTAGGTGTGTGGGTAATGTCATTAGCTCTGACATCAGAGAGTTGCCCACTTGATGTGGTGGTACATCAGTTCTGTGTGGCTGGGTGCAGAGCTTATGCCTGATAGATAGAGCAGTTGAATATATACAAAAATGAAGCTGACGTCTTTGACTTCTGTTGTGTAGACAGGAAAAGGAAAAAAAAAAAACAGGAAAAGGAAATGTAATTAACTTTTAATCATCTGTACTGATGCCAATAACACAGGTAAATACACATCTGGCTTAAAAAAATGCTTGTAAAGTGGACAGTGCCTTGCATTAACTAATAAAAGGACAGCACATAGGTGTGTCTGTCATGCACCTCTCTTTTGGAGGCCATTTAAAACATTGTCAGATGGATTTGTTGAATCTGTTGCAGGCAGGCAGTTTCAGGCCAATACAGAGGAATTTCTTTGGGAAGCTTTCAGAAGAACTCATTGATAATAAATAGCTTTTTATTTGCTTTTTTGTTTTCATTATTGCAGTCATGTTACTGTCACCTTTGAATCAACACAGTCACTGCTTTCGTATTTGGGTTACTGCGTGCTTTATCTATAGTGATGGAAAAAACGGACTAAAGATTAAAGTAGTATATTCAGAAATGTATAGAGATGCTGTGTAACTCAGAACAAGAAAACCCTTGCTTGTACAGAAAGGCCAAAAATGAAATTGTCTTACTGTCAACAGAATTTGGATAAGCTTTGATCTTAATGTTTTCAAAATGTTTGTAGTTATTTACTCTATTAGCTCTACTTTAATATCTTTTATTAAATTAAATTATGATACTTTAATGAAAACTATTAATTAGACAAGCTTTAGACAATCACATGCTTGTATAAACACTGAAAAACGTGAAAATTGATAACTTTAAAATAATTTGAGTTCACTTTTTTCTTTTAGTTGAAGTAATTGTAAATATTTTGCAGTCATTGTTTTTTTACTCTAGATTTTTGTTAGTAGTTCAAATACATTGTTTCTCAACCATTTTACTGAATAACTGTGTGTAGGTGACAACGTTTAAAATACGCAGCTTCATCTCCAGAGAGAAGATTTGATTCCAAGCAGGAATCAAGACAGGGTCAGCTTTGTTTGCCAGAAATTAATGAATCTGGGAAAGAATACAAAGTTGGGTTCATACTTTTGCTTCTATGCACCCAAGCAGAAATTGAAAATTATGCTTAGCTTTTAAGCATCTGCAGTACGTAAAGTTCTGGCCCAACTAATTTTGGTATGTTCACCTGAATTCTGTGTAACTACTCATGCATATGAATTTAATGCCACCAGTGAACGTACATGCAGGCTCTGAGGTTGCCTGATGGCAGAAGCTGCTGTGTGTTCAACTAGACCTCTAGAGCAGCTTTGTCAGGTGTCAGAATGCAGACTTCTGGATTTGAAAATTCAATTTTTACAGTGAGGAGTACCACTTGAATCGTGGTGTGCATTTTCTTCCAGTCACTGTTTCTAACAGTCACAGAAATATATAAATGCCTGTGTGTATGTTCTGGCTCTTGCTTTCTGTAGCATATAAAGGTCTTCTGAAGGTAGATAAGAGGCTGGATGGATGGTACGGTGTATCATGAAGCTCCTGTTTTAAGTATCAGGCTGTTTCAGGACCAGGTACTCGAAGGCTTCTTTTATCATTGTTTTATGGTTTTACAGGTACCTTGCACTGCAAGCAAAATGAGAGGAAGGACAGTGTGGGTTATTCGGATTTAGGGGACTGTGACACAAAGAAAATGGGAAGTGACTCAGTCACAGCAGGTCTCATACTCATACTTGGAGCAGGTGTCACAGTGTCTCAGTTTGGTAGGCCGAGGTGCAGACTTTGTGAGTATTTACAGAAAAATTAATGCAGGCGGAGAGAGTCAAACTCCTTAATTGCAGCAGAAATCAGCAGCTCCCTGCGAGCCCTGGAGAAACCAAGGGCTCCTAGAGAGCCATGTTCCTGGTACAACACATGTTAGACTGTGCAAGAGATCATTTTGACAGTGGTAATTCTCTTCCTTGGGTAAGTTTTTGGCTTCACAAAAGCCGTTTTTCTTTTGAAGTCCATCACGCAGGGCATTGTTTGCCGCTGGAGGAGTAATGTGTGAAGGAGTCACACAAATCAGACACAGTGCCAGGGAGAGCGTCTTTCCTCACTGTATCTATTTTGTCGGCAAATCAGAAATATTACGGCACCTGCAGAGTCCAGAGACTGTTTTTCAGATCCCTTTGTGACATGCTATTTTTGAAGAGGGGAAGAATGAATTATCATGGTCAAAGTATAGGGGTTTATCCATTTACCTTCCCGGGCTTGGAAACGGCATTTGCTTTGGTGGGAGCATATGTTCCCCGAGAAAAACAAAAGCGATCTAGGGGCATGTAGGGAGGTTGGAAGGGAGCCGACTGTGCTCACAGGGCTTTAGCTGAACTTCTGCAAACAAATTTTTTAGTTTCTGTGTATTTTCCCTAAAAAAAAGCTGTACGTTGTTGAAAGCAGTGACCATTTAATTATACAGGGCAGTGAAAAGTCACAATAGGGCATCTAAAGCAATTGTCCTTTTTTCTGTAGGGCACGTACGTTTTGTTGCATTAACTAGCGTGTGCAACCTCAGGAAAAGGCTGTGGGGAGGTACTTGAATGTGCCTTTGAGATGTATGAGTGCAATGTATTTCAGCCCGGATCCTTCTCAGTTCCATGTCAGTTTGGTATCTTTGCAATTTTAGTATTCAGAAATTACTGAAAAAAAAAATAAAGCATGGTCATAAAAGAACTGCGCTTGAGAGCTGTTCACACCAAGGGAAGGAGACGCACACCATTTCAGCTTTCCTCCATTTTGTTTGGTCACAGATGGTTGGCCTTTTGCAGGCAGCACGGGCTGGCTGCGAGGTAGGTCATGGAAAGTTCTGGAAAGCGCAAATTCTTTCGTGTTATGTTCATGTTGGCCTGTGTTGTAAGCATCCAACATAGACAGAATTACTGCGTGCTCCTACATACCAGCTCCTTCTGTGTTCTGCGAGGTCAGTTTGCTGTTGGATTTGCCAGAAGCAGTAATAAAGGTATTGTTTATGTGCCTTCATAGTATCACCGGCCAGCAAGTTGAACATATCATTGTCAGCGTTAGTGAGTAAGAAGCTTACAGGTGTTATTTTCCTTTGTTACACTTATGCATTATGGAAACAAAATAGTGTTCTTCTTACCTTTCTCTAAGTAGGTTCTCCCTTCACTTTGAAACTCTTTGGATGACAGAGTTCTACCTGCTAATAAAAATGGACTGTAGAGAGCCAGTGGTAGTGCCAGGCCGAATGAATGAGGAATGAAGTGCCCCGGATGCCTTTGAAAACACTAGTTTGCTTTCTTTTCTCTTCCTTTGCTTTTTTGTTACCTTTCCAGTATATTTATGCCTAAATGGCTGTTCTGTTTTGGATTGACCTTTTCTGTGTTGTTGCACTTAAAACATTGCTGCCAAGGGCTTGCAGACGTTGTTATGCTGCGTAAGTAATGAGGTGAAAAAACGAGCTATTATAATTGGAAGATGTGATGGTCTGATTAAAAAAAAAAAAAAAAAAAAGTGAGAAGTTCTCTTTTTGAAAGAAAATCCTTTTATGTTACAGTGGTACCACATGCAGCCAGACTTTCAGTTTTGTCAAAAAGTCTCTTCTAGTCAACTGAAGGACAACATTAGGAAGATGCCACGAACATTTCACCATGAAGAGTGCTCAAGCAGTGGAACAGGTTTCCCAGAGAGGTTGAAAAGTCTCTCCATCCCTGGAGAGACTCGAAACTCATGTGCCTGAGCAGCACAATCCAGCTATGAAGGTGGGTCTGATCTGAGCAGAGTTTGAGTGAGCTGGCCTCCAGAGGACCTTACTACCCTAAATAATTCTATGAATCTGCGAATTGCCTACTTTTTCATAGTGTCATTAAGCCTACATATTGAAATATGTCTTGTCATCAATACTGATCAGCATTTGCAAGCCTGGGAATGAAGTCTTGACTGTTATGACCTGAAAACACTCAGCGACTAAATCTGCATCAGATTGCAACAGAAAATTGTCAGTTTAGTCAGGGCTAAGATGGTGGCTGCATGGCCTCAGACATTTTGGTGGGTCTGCAGTGGTCAGCACTCCATCATCCTGCTCTTTCTTGTTGTCATTGCCTCCTTATTATTTTCAAATGATAATTTTCTCCTGCTGTGCCTGCTACCAGTACTTCAGCAGTTTCACTTGCTGTCTGCCTTCTGGTCGTGCCAACTCTCTGTCCTTCCTAAGGGCCAAGAAGCCCCATCTTGGTGTTCTTACCTACCTCATCCCACAGGCAACAAATCTCTGTTCACATCAAAGAGCATAGTTGAACATCATGTGTCTGCTAGACTGTTAACAGCTGGTATACTTTACCCTTGTTCCTCATGGTTGGAACTGGATGATCTTGAAGGTCTTTTCCAGCCTAAGTGATTACGTGATTCTAATGTACAAAAAAAAAAAAGAAAAAAAGTTTGCATCCTTTACCCGTGAATAACATCTTTCCATCCATAACTGTCTCCTTCTCTCCAGTATGTTACACTTAAGATGAGAAGAGAATCAGGTTTGCATGGGACTCCTGTAAAATTTTACAAAATTTCTTAGCTGTTCAGCATTGCCGTTATTTCTGCAGCACACGTTGGACTTCTTGTTGGAAAGCAGCTGCTGGAGATCATCTTCTGCCTGTAAGGTGGTTTTCCTATTTGAATGAATCTGTCAAACTGGACTAAGTAAATAGTCAGTGTTTCTCTTTGAACAGTCTTTCCACGGTTTAGGGTAGAAATAGGTCTGCCTCTCTCCACTGCTTTGGTTTAGCTGTACTTGGGAACACTGCAAAAGAGTTTTGAGCGTCTCATTATAAAAGGACATAGATAAATCTGAAAGGATAGAGGGAAGGGTGACAGAATTGATGTATGTCTTGTAGAAAAGGAGACTAAGGGTGGATATAACAGTCTATAAATATTTGAGAGGTAATAATATGGAGGAGGGGGAGGGATTATTTACAGTGCTCGAGACAGCATAACAAGGAGCAACGGCTTGAAACTAAAAAAGACAAAATTAAATTAGATAGTAGACACTTTTTCTCCTAACTAGGAGTGCAATTAGCAACAGAGTGACCTGCATAAGGACAAGGGGGTAAGTGAAGCATAATCACGAGAGGTGTTTAAGAGTGTGTTAGCCTGCGTTCTCCAGTGATTAATATGGAGGTAAACTCTGATCAATGCGCAGGTTAAACTAGATGACGGAAATCTCCTGCAGCTTTGTCATCTCCAGTGTGATTCATTGCCTATGGCCATTGTTTGACTGTGTTAAATAAATCATAATGTTACAGGGTTCTGCATCCCTGATTAGATGTTTCCAGTTAATTCTCCAGTCCTGGAACCTGCAGCTTGCTAAGCTTGCAGTTTCCCTTTTCAAGCAATATTCTTTCATTGTCTTTACAGCTTGTTGTTTGTGTGCCTGTGTTTCTTTGAGCTAATGTCTGAAGTGCCATACATGCTTATTAAACAAGGCACACTCTGTTGAAGTACTGAGTTTCTGCTGTATTGGTGAAAGAGGTGGAACTAGTGGTGATTTTCGGAGTTGAGTCTACAAATGAGGATGTTTTATTTTTTCTTCCAGGCTTTTTTTGATCGTGTCTGAATTGCTGTGGAATTGTAAAGATAAAAAGCAGCATAAAAAGATTCTGAGAACCTTGGAAAAGATTTTTTTGTTTTGTTTTGTTTTTTTTGTTTTTGTGCAGGCAGGTATCACGGGGCTTGTCCAGGGCTGTCTCCATCAGAGGCAGGGTCTGGGGAAAGCTTCCTGCAGCGTGGGGGGAGCAGGGCAGGCTCAGGACCAACTATGAGCTACCTGCTTGCTTTGGGAGAGAAGGATTGCTTGGCACCAAAGCTGCTGTGACAGCAGAGGTGAAAACCTGCAGGCAGCTCAGAAGACACTTCCATCCCCTTTTCTCATTCCAGAAGAGTTTTGTTTTGTTTTGTTTTGTTTTTCCAAAGAATTGTGGGTAGATTTTTTTTTTCTTCTTTCAACATTTTTCATCCAAGGGCTTTCTGAGCATGCAGCATTTTTCTGTCTGGCTTTTCTCACGCTCGGTTCAGGTTTCCAGGTATACTTCTGTGTGCTAGAGCTCTGTAGACTCTCAGCGCATGGCAGCAGCTTCTGCATGCTGAATTGACTTCGGTAGCAACCATGCAAATTGGCTGAGGACCCCAAGTGCTGTGGGTTTCTCATCCTGATGAAGGCCAGAGGTTGGTTGGAATCCCTTATTGTTCTTTGTGCCTTGGAGGTTCTCCCTCCATCATGCTGATATTTGCATATGTGCGCTCACATTTAGAGAGTTATCTGTGCCGGCCTGTGCTTTCCATTTGTCATTATGCACACCAAGATAAGGACTGAAGCAGGAGCAGTAGATGTACTGAGAATTTTCTATCCGTGGGCACATTATTATGCTATCTGCAGCTAACCTCTTGTTCCTTTCTTTTGTCCTTGAAACAGTTATTATGACTTATCTGAATGTGTGGGGCTTTCTTTTTGCTTTGAGAAAAGATATAAGTGGGGAGTGAAGGCATACCGCACGCTTCCTCAACTGAGCATTGGCATGATTCTTTTTCTTTTTCTTTTTCTTTTTCTTTTTCTTTTTCTTTTTCTTTTTTTTTTCTTTTTCTTTTTCTTTTTCTTTTTCTTTTTCTTTTTCTTTTTCTTTTTCTTTTTCTTTTTCCTTTTCTTTTTCTTTTT
>NC_048926.1:28247038-28297038 GCF_011077185.1 Oxyura jamaicensis
TCCTTTTCCTTTTCCTTTTCCTTTTTCTTTTTTTTTCTTTTTTCTTTTTCCTTTTCTTTTTCTTTTTCTTTTTCTTTTTCTTTCTCCTTTCCTTTTCCTTTTCCTTTTTCTTGTTCATTTTCTTTTTCCATGCTTTCTTGTACCGTGAAGACCGCTTTCATTTGCTTTATTTATAACTTGCTTCCATCTTCACATTTCTGGTTCATGTTCCATTTTAATAGATTTGCCATTTAATGACTTGGGGACAAAAAGACAGTTTTGAAGATTCCTTTTGTAGAAACACTTTTTCAAATGCTTCTTGTAGTTACATTTTTTTTCCCCTGAACTTTGGTAAACATTCTCCTGCCTGCTGGTTTTAGACAGAGTTATGAATAATTCAGTGGCTTAAGTACAAATTGTCATTATTGCAGTTCTCTGCTCTGTTTTCTTGAAGAGCTTGTAAAGGGTTATTTAAGCACAGAGCTTCTTTTCCTTTGCAATGACATTGGGTGCCAAATTATTTTTATTTTTATATTTTTTTTATTATCCTTTCTCTAGTTTCTCTTCATATCACTTGTACTGTGCACAGCTTAGGCCACCATTTGCTGACAGGAATGCCTATAGTTAGCTGATGTACCATGTCATACTGTACTGCACGGGTGCTAACGTTTCATAACCTCCACTGATACAAGCCATTGTAGTTCCAGCTGATGTGCGTTTTGGTTTGTCGGCTGTGCATGAACAAAAGTCTTTAGTGGTCAATTTGCATTTGCATGGAAGCAGGTTTTGTGAGTGTAACTGGCATTGCATCCATGGAGCGATCATCTACAAGAGTGATGTGTGCGTATGTGATTCTTGCTCACTGGGCTAGGCCTGAGGGGTGTCTGTCATGATTCTTTGCCACTCCTGGAGATTTGCTTTTCTACCACACCTCAGAATACAGAGTGAAAAAAAAAACTTTTTTTTTTTCTAGTTGGTCTTCTTTAGAAATCTTTTGGGTTTCTGTCATCATATGGCTTATAATCAAGCACAGACTCTAGCTAACTCCAGCCATCATCCTACTCCCTTTATTGTTTTTAGTGTAAGCTATAATGATTTTATCCCAGTCATATTTCCTCCAAGGTCTCCTATCTCAGATGCTTGTAAAGCCTTCCCTCCCTTCTAGCGTTCTCTTTGATCTCCTGTTAATGACTTAAATCCCTTTACATTTAATCCACACTGAGTTTCTTTCTCCTCCTCTCAATTTGCTTCTTTGGACCTGCAGGTGTCTGGGCTCTTTTTTTTAATGACTGTCTAGAATTCTGATTTCTCCCCTAATTTTCTTTCTCTTTTAATTCCGTTCTGTTTTCTGAAGTGGTGTTTAAGTTTTGCTCCTGTTACGCATTAATGTCTGATATGCAGTGAGTTAAATGTTTGTATCTCAAGAGGAGCAATAGCACACATATATGCACACATAGAAGTCATACTACCAGTGGTTATTCTGAATATTGAAAATGGTGCTTGTTTTTCACGCTGATAATTTTCTGAAGCACTAATTTTATTGGTCCTGATTTCGTTAGCTGTCATTCATGCTACTATTTCTAGACTTACAAATTATCCTGCTGTCTCAGTTTAACAAGAACAAACAAATGCTGTTTGTAGATGTTTCAGTAGCATTAAAAAGGGTTCTTGCATCTTCACAGATTCAAAACAAGATTCAAAGATTCTGAATGCTTATTTTTTATTAAAGCCTTTCATATTTTTTTTCAAACAAAGATTTGAGTACAGTCACCATAGCTGTCTTAAAAAGATAAAAAATGCAAATAAGGAAAGAGCAAGCATTGTCCCCCAGCTCTCCTAAAAAGATAGCTGCTCTGCTCTAGTCAGTGGCAGAAGATTTTGGGTGTGTAATTTGTTGCCACAGATGTAGGGCCTGAAGCCTGCATTAAGTGTGGAAATAAAAATTATTTTCTGTAGGTTTTATTTCTTCAGTCATATTAGGACAATTTTAAAGTAGCCTGCTAAATGCTTGCAGCAGATCATTTTTATTAAGTGTACACTAAACGTGAACAAAATGTGCCTTCCCCAGTTCTGCTGAAATCGGTGGTATTTCAGCTCCTCTTACCGAAGTTAGATTGGGTTTTTGTGTATAACCAGGAAATTTGCTATGCCAAGCTGCAGTCTTCTAGCTGGGATTCCCCTCCCCCCTCCCCAAATCACATTTTCCTTTGAACAAAATGTTGTGTATGTGAATTCTAAACCACACTAAGAATCTTAAAATTGGGAGGTTTAAAAGTTGTGTTAGAAACACTCACTGAATTAAAGGTGGTGTGACCCATTATGGGACAGTAATTCTATGTGAGGAGGAGAGGAAGACATGTTTAGTAATTAATTCTGATCTTTGCTTTGGAGGGATAGTGACATATCGCTTTCATTCTCAGCAGTAAGTGAAGTCAGCAGGACTGGGTAACCTGCATGCCATTTTTTCTGAAAAAGAAGAAAACTTGATGAGGATGTCTCTGGTCTTTTAACACAGATTTCCAATGGATTTCTAGCACAGGGGAAGTTCCTAATGCCTAGAAGTTAGCTGATGTCATACCAGTTTTAAGAGTGTGGTGGGATATGTGGCTACAAATCCATCAGACTGACATTAGTTTTTGCAAAGACAATGGAATGAACCACAGTGGACTGAAATTCGTGGGAGAGGGAGAAACTCAGACATTAAAGGATGCTTACTGAACATGAATTAACAAAACTTTGTGTGCAAAAGAGTGCATCCAGTTAATAACCTTCTATCATTACAGAATTGCTTGACAAAGTGAAATACCGATGCAGTCAAATTCTGTAAAGCATTTGATTTTGTATTCCCTGGTATCTTGACTGAGCACCAGTGCAGGAGAATGGAGTATCAGTGGCTCCTGGGGGGAAATGATGAGCGAGGACAAATGTGTGATGGCACAGGGTTAGTTTCTTCTGTGCCTGAAGGTGGTGAGGTGGCTGTGGGACTAGTGGGACTCCTTGCTGGTCGTTAAATAGGCAGCCTAAGCCAGGCTCAGGAGCTAATTACAGTTGGAGTCTAGGAGAGGGCGCAAGTGAGGTATCTTGTTTGCATGGCCTCTAGGTTTTTGTTATAACTATTGATGGATTTATAGCAATGGTCTGAACTTGCACACCTGTGCTTGAGCTTGGCAGGGCTCAGGGAGGAGTCACAGGCATGATTAAAAGACCAGAAAAACATGCCCTAGAGAGAGACGGTAGTATACTTTGTCCTTTAGTGATCCTCTCATTTAAGGTTTAATTAATCCCCAATGTGATTGTTCTGAACTGTTTATGCCTTTGATTAAACTAGACCAGCTCAACTTAGGGTTTTCACAGTCTTTTCACTAGATGGCTTTTGACTTTCTCAACAGAAGCACTATGTGGGTGCAGCATCTTGTGAAAAGATGGCATGTCAGAGTGCAAGCAAGGCAATAACAAATAACCTTACTTCTAGAAGCTCCCGGCTATTTTTTTAAGTGTGCTGTAATTTTTATCTTACAGTGCTTCTTCCTGGCTAATGCCATTCATGGTGAGATGCACCATCCCATTTAGGACTGGTGTAGCCCTGGAGAGGTGGAACTGGAAAAGCTGAGCCTCAGGCAGCGTTTGCTCAAGTCGTGATTCCCAGAGTTACTCTTAGGAGGGGGAAAAAAGTGATATCCATTCCTGCAGGGTGCAGATGAGTATTGTGTTGGCAGTCGAGCAAACCTTGAGAAACAGGAGCGTTCAGCCGCTGACGTCTTCACGGATAAAGCCCGGGCCTGCAGACAGTGCTCCCATTATGCCCATGCCTCTGATAAGGCGTACCAAACCCGCGGCCGGGTACCAGACCTGCAGCAACCACCGCTTGTTTTGTTCGGGGGTGGTGGGAGGCAGGGGCTGGCAGGGTAAAAGTGCCACGATAAGGAGGGAGAGGAGGGACCAGGAAGGTCTGTCCCTCTGCGTGGATCTCCGTGGGAAGGAACAGGAGCATGGGAAGGGCTCAGAGTTGTTGCATCACATTTTTTTAAAATTAAATTAATTTATTTATTAATGTGCATTTCAGTGTTAAGAAGAACAGCATTTTCTCTGTTGGGCAGCTGTGTTTCCCAGGTACGGGCAGAGAGGTACCTAGAGACTGGTGTGGCAAGAAGCTGTTTCGGCTGTGATTTATTCTCTTGAGCCTGGAGACAGAGCTGCTTTTAGCCCACATGTCTGATACGGACAATAACAGACTTTTTGACCTCTCCCTCTGGTAGACGTAGCTCAGCCCACAGCTGGGCATCCAGGTCTGTTTGGGTAGGTGACACTCAGCAAGAAGGAAAAAGTGGTCCCACTCTTCTTGTCCTTCTGTGCACCTTGAACATTGCATGTCTTGTGCCGCTCTTACAGCTCACACCCTCCTGGTGCTTGAGCACTGTCTCAGAGTGGTCAGGCAAAGGTCTGGAAACTGCAGAGAAACACAAAGAAGAGTTTAGTCCTCAGAGCAGAGGCTCAGCTAGCCATCTCTTAGGGTATGAGTTCAGGGATGTTTTTGGAAGTTCCTGGTGCCTGCTTTTTCACTATACTTCTAGGGAGAAGCCTTCATAGGAAGGGCGTAATTCTGCATACCTGGTATGAAAATAATTTATACTGTGCAGTTTTAGGCCAAAGTACAGACGTGACCATTAAGGTTTACTTTTATTTACTGTGATGGCAGAGAAGTATTTCAGATTATCTTGTATGTAGGAAGTTTGTTTCATCACACAATTCAAAAGCCTCCAAATTATTTCTACTAAAATTCACTAACTGATAATTTCTTGAATATCCCTTTCAGACAGGGAAGCGGGTTGAGAGTCTGATACTTTCAGTTGCCAGAGAGAGGATGAGGGACAGAGGGAGCCAGCTTGCCTGTTTTCGTGAGAGCTGTTTCTCTGTGAGGGTTGGACATCGTCCTTACAAAGTGACATAGTGCCATTATTCACGGGGACTGTCATCAGAGGCATACTGCGATGCAAGGCTGCATCTGGTCCCTAGCTGGGAGCTCTGAGAGCAGTGGAGATAAAGTCCTGGTCCTTAATGAATGCATGCCAGTATCCACAAAGAACAATGCCTTTAGATCTGGTCTTGGACCATATTTGTCTCTAATGCTCAGGGCCCCATACTGCATTGACAGAAACGGTGAATTAGGAAGAGGGGTTGTTTAAAGATCCCTCCACTTGCTGCAAGGGCAGTAAGTGGGCTTATGTGTGGAGGAATGGGGCTCAGCAGAAGCCTGAGCAGTAGCACTGGGCTTTGGGGAGAGGAATGAGAAACAAAAGGTGGCATTGAAGAGCAGTGCAGCTGATACCTTCCCTGGAGCCTGATATTCAAGTTTAGCCATTTGTTGCTGGTGTGTTCCTCAAATTCACCTAGAGAGACCCTAGCCTCTTCCTATTCTGTTCGTTCTCTTTCTTCCTAAAGAGGTTCCCCTTCCTCCCCCTCTTCTCCTTGTAGCTACAGCAGGGAGTGGGGAATAGGGAAGGTGTTAGTGTGTAATATTTTGTATGGTATCATTATACAAGGTACATACAATAAATCACACATTACATGCTTAGACAATTTACTGCTGGCTTTTGTATGTGCTGTGACAAGTGCTCAAAAGGTCAAAAAAGCTTCCTTAACAAATTTGATAAGATAATGCAGTGAGCTGTAACAGCATAAAGTCCTGGGGGCCATAGACCAGAATAGAAGAAATAATTATGCATGGTAATGGGTAATTACAGATAATGGCCTTTTTTGGGGGTGGCAGAAAATACACAGCCCCACAGCCTTGCCTGGAATGAACATTGTCTAGCACATTAACTTTATAGCAAGCTAAAAGTTCAACACTGGAACCAGAGATAATCCGCAACTTCTAATGGAAAGAGAAGAGAAATACTCCTCTGAAAGGCAGAACGAGTATGTGGGTTTTGTTCCTGGGGAGGCAGAGTGTCTCCAGAGAAAGTATGTAACGATGCCAGCTTTCTTTGACATCTGAAATAGCTCTGTCATGATTGTCTGGTGGGAGAAACATACTGTTCCAGCGCTTCTGATTATTATGTTGGGGAGTGATTTCACACTGGCCTCACTCAAGGCTACTGTCCGACCTCAAAGCCAGCTATGAATTGAACTAAGGCATTGCAACACTTAATATTGCCAAGCTAGTTAATAGGATTGTAAGGATGCTTTTATGCACTAGACAAGGGAAAATTATCAGATGCAAATACAAGACTCTTCTGAGGTCTGAAGGCAAGTGTTTTCTGGCTGAATGATTAATTTTTAATGTTCTAACACCATAGCTGTCTTCTGTAGCAGAGGCTGGCTTGCAGATAGATGCAAACACTGCCACAGTGAGAACAATTGTTTTAAATTGAAAACTACAGTAAATGTAAAGTACCAAAAGCTGCAACTCTGCTTACTGGAAACACTCTGTGCCTTCCTTCTTCTTGAGTAAATATGTTACTTGAGTAGTCAAATTTATTTTTCATTTTCAGCAGCATGTCTGTGTAAGTGTAGAGTCTTTGCAGGTGGATAAATAAGAATTATCACCGTACATGTATGAACACACACATATGAACATCATACATGTATGAAAAGAACAATGACCATGCATGTGTAAAGAACACTTGTCAATAAATGCAGGCAGTGAAAATCTCTTGATTGCCCTTCCCTGAATTAGGCGATCAGATGTAGACTAATCAACCATTAAGGCCACATCAGTGAATTGAACCGGGCCACAGCATGCTCTCAGACATTGAAATTGGACTGTACGTGCTATCCTCATTTTAAAAACAATTCCTGGCATGAGTCTGCACCAAGGTGATCAATTCTATCCCCTGGATTCCAGAGTGTGGTCCAGTAACCATTCCCAATAGGCAATGTGAGGCTGCCAACCTGTTTTAGAAGTGATGAAAGTTAAGTAGCATGGACTTGCTTTACATTTGACCTTAGCATCAGTGACTTGCCCAAACATGTTTAAATTACTCATGTCAGTGTATAACAAGATGTATAACTAGCCCTTAACAGAACTGGTAGGAGTGGAAAATACTCCATGCTTACGTTCAGGATGAGTGAATGGAACAGACAACTTCAGTGTTTGCATTTCTTGGTTTGTATGTTTAAAAACACATTTGCATCTGTGAGATAGAGATGATAGAAATTCCTGTAAACTCCCTGTCATCTCTTCTCTCTCTTCCCAAAAAGGAAAAAGGAAAAGAATGATCTGTAAAAAGGCTTCTGTGCTAACTTTGCCATGCATATCTGCAATTTGTGTAAATTGCTATAGCTTTTTTGAAGTAAATGGTCTGAGACTGGCTTACGTTAGCTGAGGACTGGACCACTGTTTTTCACCTTGCTCTGCTAAGTGAAGGCAGGGAGCCTCTCACAGGTTATTATATATAAGACCCTTATGTGTAACTGACCCCGAGAACTCACCTTTCTTAAAAGAAAATCCCAGCCGCCCTGAAATGAATTACTGGTTAACTACTATTAATATGCCATAGAGCTGGAGAGTCGCCTACAACACTACAAGATCAATAACAATATTTATCATGCATCATATCGATCTTCTATGAAAGAGTGGGTCGTATTTCACACTGTGTACATAGTGCAAAAAAAGTAGCATCAGTTCTCCACAGGAATTAGTAGAAAAGAGCTTGGAAAGGCACTACTACGTGGAGCGACACTGTTGTCTCATTGCCAGAGCACTGCTCACAGAAGGAAGGCCTTGGACAGGCCTGCGTTTTAGACTCAATGTCCCAAAAACTAAGTGAGGATTTCAACAATCCCACATTTGTTTTACTCTTCAATTTCTGCTCCTTCAGAAATTTGTGCCTCAGAAGTTTGGGGCAAGGTTATACATACACGCTGTTGTTGCCCCAGAGCCCTTCCCAGCTGTTCCGTGAAGCTGGTAAAGGCAGTAAAGACCTGCACAGGCCCTGCAGAGCCCTGTTGTTTTAAAAGGGCAGGTGGAGGGGCAAGAGTGGGAGTCTGGCAGCACAGCAGCAGTTGCCTTGTTGAGAGCTTAATTTCTGTCCAAAATTGCTCCCCTTAGAGCAATGAACCTCAGGGCTGCCACTCATGTGCAGGTGTTGTAATGCAGCAGTCTCTGAAGCAGGGGAGGACCCTCTCCTTGCCAGCAGAGCTATTCAGCTGTGTTGAATTACATTTGAAAAAACAACAACAACAACAACAACAAAAAACTTAAAGCTGCCTTCTTGACCTTGGTATCCTCTCCTTGCAGGCAGAAAATACAGCCAAAGACTAACAGCCTCCCGTTAGTAGGATACGTTGCTCCTTGAGCAGTCGGAGGTGAGGCCTGTTCACCATATTATCAGGAATTAGCATACACAGCAAAGACCCTCTGAAGGAACCCCATGCCACAGAACTGTAGTTGCAGTCATTGCTTTAAGTTGATCTGTCCTATTCTGCAACTCTAGTTGTGTTTAAGGATGGTGTAGCCCAGAAATAGTGTGCTTGCCCATCAGCTAGCTTGCAGACTTTGGCTGGGTATAAGCAGCACAAATACAGCAAAAACTGGTGGATTACAGTTACGATGAAATCTTCTAGTGGCAGGCCTCTGAGTGCCTTGCTTTACTCCGAGGACAATTTGGCAGTGCTCTTTGGCTATTAATTCTGCTCCTGTTGGCAGGTAGCACTTCTCTGACAGTCCCCCACAAAGTATTGGCTGGTCTGACTGACTTTTCTTTCTGAGCCTGTATTGCTCAGAAAAAAACTCAAGTCTTGCAGGGGAGTTACTATACATTAGTAATAAAGCTCTTTCCCCTCAATGTATTTTGCAGTTGTGTGTGTTCTGTACACGTTGTATATGTAAAATGTATGCCCTAGTAGTAAATGGTGAAAGACTCAGCCAAGCTGAGCCTACAAGAGCGCAGGACTGGATTGTTGCATGACTCTTGGCCCTATGCATGCCAGAGTCATTGGAGAACTGCAAATTTTGGCAACCTGGTTCAAGACTGGGGGGACTGTAGAGTAATTTTTGTGGTGCTTTGACCTGTCTGGCCTCTATCTGGATGGCATAAATGCTGTGTCTTGTATGAAATGACTGCCTCCTCCCAGGTGAAGCACGGGAAAATGCTACAGTTGCTGCAGAAAAAAAAAAAAAAGGCAGAGATGTGTCACAAAGCATGACGTCAAAGCTAAATCCACTCCTAAGGTCAGGAAGAAAATGTGAGTTGCAGTATATGTTAGCTTTTTCCTATTTTTTGACTGATGTTGCCAGTCTGCACACTCCTCTGTTCTGTGTGTAAATGTGAGAGATACTCTAAATTAAAATAGCCAGCTGGGTAGGTTCTTGCTCACTTAGAGCTGAGTGGCAGAAAAAAAAAACAGATACAGGAGGCTCTGTTTGCTAATAGACGTGTAGTTCTCTGATACCACTAAAACATCAGCAGCAGCGGAATAGGGACAGGGGCACTGTATGATGTAGTGACGTGGGCTGATACTGTTCATGATTGCAGCTGAAGAAGTGAAACAAAACTGCATTGTAATTGGCAAAAATTGATAAAACTGATTGGTGGATCTGGCTGTGAGAGGCTGGTAAAAATGCTACCATACTCTTCTTACAGATAAGTAATTAAGGTATGGAGATACAGAGAAAGGAACAAAATGAAGCAGGCAGCACCTGCCTGACATCTCTGTTAGGGATGTTATTTTATAGGTGCCTGTTGTCTGTGCTGCTTCATCTCCGTACTGATAGACCTTGAGAACTCATCAGCATTATTTAAGTCACAACCTTTTCCCTTGAACAGTAGAGCTGGACAAGGAGAAGCAGCAGCTTCTTGCAGAAGGGATCATTGTGCTGCAGGCACCATAAAGAATAGTGCAGGGCAGGATCACAGGGACGTGAGCTAGGATCAGAGCTGCATGGGTAGTGGGCTTCACAGTCATTCCCGTGTTTAATATGTAAATGTATATTCAGGATGTGGTTAGACATGGTGAAGAAGGTTGTAACAGCTGTTGGCTCTATCTGGCTTGGCTAGGTAACTGATGGAGCATGTCAGAGCTTGGCTGCAAAACAATACCAAAGAGCACCTTTCTTTTCATCCTTGGAAGTATCACAGGGCACCAGTTGAAAATGGAGTAAGGAAAACAGAACTTCAAACATCTCTGAGAAACTCCCCTGCCTTAGGGAGAGGTGGTTGAGGTAGACCTTTGCTGAGGAAGGCTGTGGGTATGCAACTGGGTGGCTTTTGGTCCACAGGCTCTCAAGAGTGCAGTCGGCAAGTCATGAATAATCCCCTCCTCTTCCTCTTTTGCCAGAGGTTTAAGAGGTTGTTCTGCTCTGTGATTCTGTAGGTAAACAATAGCTAAGTTTGGGTACAGGCAAGGACTGAAGGCCTCCCTGCTCAGAGTGAGCATGTGGGCTGCTAGGGAACCTTGGCTGACAGCACTGTGTGTTCACTGCTGAATTTTTTCTTGGTGTTGTGGCTGTTTGCCTGTTCTGGAGGTACGCTTAGAAAGCATCCTCTTGCCCACAGGATGCCAGGCAGAAAGGGCAGTGAAGAAAGCATTGTCATTCTGTAGTTAGAGCCTTTCTATTTCCAAGGGATTAAGAGGTATGGCACACAGTTATATTTTAAAAATAAAAAGAGATTTAATCCTTAGCTAATATAAATCATCATCAGACCAGCTTATGTTGCTTAAGGACTCAGCACACTGTCTTAATCTTTGGTAGGTTTTGTTTTCTCTTTTGTAGTCTGTGGTGTGTGTAGGTATACTCAAGTTTTGAGTGAGCATCAGACCTCCTAATCTTCCACCAAACATGCAGTAGTTTTGCAGCTACCACCTCTTCTGATTTATTACCCTGTGTCTGGCCTTCAGGAGAAACAGTAGCTTTCCAGAAGCTGAAAGGTAATGATCTTTAGGGAGCTTCCTGTTTCATAATTGCTTGTGTTTGTTTTTCTTTTCCAGAGGGACGGATGCTCATTCAGGACATCCCTTCCATCCCCAGCAGAGGGCACTTGGAGAGCACGTCTGATTTGGTTGTGGACTCCACCTACTACACCAGTTTTTACCAGCCATCCCTGTATCCTTACTATAACAACCTGTACAACTACTCCCAGTACCAAATGGCAGTGGCTGGTGAGCCTTCCTCAAGTGAGACAGGGGGTGCAATTGTAGGGCCGGCCATGAAAAACAGCCTTCGAAGCCTCCCAGCAACATACATGCCAAGCCAGTCAGGAAAGCAATGGCAGGTATGATGTTACAGAGGTGTTAAGTGGAGAAGTGATGTGGATGATGAGCTGTTTCTTAGGCCTGATACTGACCGCATGTGTATGGTTTCATGACGGTGCAAAAACAGAACCAGATTACAGGATGGTATTAGGACTCTCTTTAGCAAGCTCAGCCAAAACGGGTGGTTTTGGTGTAATACAATGAAAACAACGGTGTAGGTATAGGTGGGCCACCACAGACACGGGTGAAGGGCACCCACTTGATGCCATGTTCTGATTCACCTCATAGTAGATTATGAGCTGTTTTCCAGAATTACCCAACATAACATCCTGGGAGCTTCCAGCGTCGTTTCTGAGAGGCTTTGCTCTTCAGGAACCTTATTATTTTATATATATTTCAGCTTTCACATCCAAAGCAGTGAAGTGACCCATCCCATTATCCCATTAGGCCCAAGATACCATGCTACTCTCGGGTTGGTGGCAGTCATTTGAATGTAGCGTAGGGTGTTACTAAGGGTGTATTCTTGTAGTGTCCTCTTCTGGGCTTGGGATTTCAGCCTGGGTAGTTAAAGTCATAGGCTGTGTCTGATAGGTTAGCAGCAGAGCTTTTTATTCCCTTTTTGGTATTGTGTCAGTTAAGGTATAAATTCAAGTGAGGCATCTTACTCTAGGACTAGGATAATCATGCTCTCCAACTCACTACCAGTAGAAGACTGGAGGAAAGAGGAGACCTACCCAAGCAGGGGATTGTTGACAAAATAGGGAAAGTCTTTCCAGTGACACTGAATGCTGTTATTGGCCTTGGGCTGCAGTTGTACCTTTTCTGAAGTTGTGTCCTTTGAGGCAGCATATATCTGTGTCCTTTGTCTGAGGGCACATGAGGACAGACCTCTCCTGCAGGGCATCAG
Source organism: Oxyura jamaicensis (assembly GCF_011077185.1). Lineage (NCBI taxonomy): Eukaryota > Metazoa > Chordata > Aves > Anseriformes > Anatidae > Oxyura > Oxyura jamaicensis. The sequence continues at coordinate 28,259,118 of NC_048926.1, forward strand.
AAGAGGGCAAGGTGCCATCTGCAAAGGCTCTGCTGTGAAACCACTCAACAAAGAAAGATGAAACATCCACCAAAGCCTCCTTTCTGAAGGGAATAGTTGGTGTTTCCCCTTGCTGACAGAGCTGCTGCGGTGATTCTGGCACAGCAAGCAACTTTTAAAGAGCATTTCAGGTTTTGATACTGAGAAGCAGGAGCTGAGACCGTGGCAATTGCAATTACTCTGCCAGTTCACATCACTTTAAGTGAGGCTTTCCCAGCATTAGACACCTTTTTTCATTAAAAGGTCCTTCTAAAAAGGAGGGGACTCCTGGGGCAACAGCTGCTGGGGCCATGAATTAGAGAATCACAGAATAGTTCAGTGTGGAAGGGACCTTAAAGATCACCAAACTCCAACCCCCCTGCCATAGACAGGGTTGCCACCCACTAGATCAGGTTGGCCAAGGCCCCATCCAGCCTGACCTTGAACACCTCCAAGGGCGGGGCATCCACAACTTCTCCGGGCAACCTGTTCCAGTGCCTCACCACCCTCTCAGTGAAGAATTTCCTCCTCATATCTAGTCTAAATCTGTCCTCTTTTAGTTTAAGACCATTCCCCTTTGTCCTATCATTATCTCCCCAAGCAAAGAGCCCTTCTCCATTTTTTTTGTAAGACCTCTTTGAGTACTGAAAGGTCGCAGTGAAGTTCTCCCTGGAGCCTTCTCTTCTCCAGGCTGAATACCCCCAGCTCTCTCAGCCTTTCTTCATAGGAGAGGTGCTCCAGCCTCGTCTTTGTAGCCCTTCTCTGGATGTGTTCTAACAGGTTTCATTCTAACATGTTCCTAACACGTTTCTTATGCTGAGGGCCCCAGCCCTGGACACAGCACTCTAGGTGGGGCCTCACAAGGGCAGAGCGGAGGGGCACGGTCCCCTCCCTCCACCTGCTGGCCACCCCTATGTTAATGCAGCCCAGGATGCAGTTGGCCTTCTGGGCTGCAAGCATGCACTGCTGGCTCATGTTGAGCTTTTTGTCCACCAGAACCCCCAAGTCCTTCTCTTCAGGACTGCTGTCAGTGAGTTCTTCTCCCCGTTTGTACTCTGGTCTGGGATTGCCCTGACCCAGGTGCAGCACCTTGCACTTGGACTTGTTGAACCTCATTAGGTTCACATGGGCCCACTTCTCCAGCCTGTTCAGGTCCCTTTGAATGGCATCTCTTCCTTCTTTGGTACCCACTGCACCACTCAGCTTGGTGTCGTCTGCAAACCTGCTGAGGGTGCACTCAATCCCATTATCTGTGTCATTGATGAAGATACTGAAAAGCACTGGTCCCAAGACAGACCCTTGAGGGACAATGCTTGTCACCGGTCTGGACATAGAGACATTGACCACTACTCTCTGGGTGCGGCCATCAAGCCAATTCCGTATTCCCCAGGTGGTCCACCCTTCAAATCCATATCTTTCCAGTAGAGATCAGGATGTTGTGTGGGACTGTGTCAAAGACCTTACAGAAGTCCAAGTAGATGACATCAGTCAGTCTTGCCTTGTCGACTGATGCAGTCATTACATCACAGAAGGCCACCAGATGGGTCAGGCACAATGTACCGTTGGTGAAGCCATGCTGGCTGTTCTGGATCACCTCCTTGTCCTGCATGTGCCTTGACATTGCCTCCAGGAGGATCTGTTCCATGTTTTGCCAGGCACAGAGGTGAGGCTCATTGATCTGTAGTTCCCTGGTTATTCCTTTCTACCTTTTTTTAAAATGGAAGTGATGTTTCCCTTTATCTAGTCGGGACTGCCATGGCTTTTCAAATACGATGGAGAGGGGCTTGGCAACTGCATCAGCCAGATCCCTCAGGACCCTGGGGTGCATGGCATCAGGCTCCGTAGACTTGTAGTTAAGTTGCGTTAGTTGCTCTTTGCTTAGAGTGGGAGGGACTCTGCATCCCCAGCCTCCATTTCTGTACTCTTCCCAGGGCACATAGCCCACTTTCCACAGTCTGTGCATTTCCTTCTTTAGCGTAAGTTTGACCAGCAGATCCTTATTCAACCATACCATCCCTGCTTGATTTATTACAGGTGGGAATAGAGAACTCTTGCACTCCAAGGAAAATAGCCTTAAAGAGTTGCCAGCTCTGATCAGATCCTCTCTCCCTGATCAGTTGGTCTGCCTGTTCCTTTCAATACTGATCCCCACTACTGGAAGGATGGAGGAAAACACTGCCTGTGCACCTGATCCTTCAGCCAGTTGCCCCAAAGTCCTAAAGAACTTTAAGATCATGGCTTTGCAGACTGCATTTGATATTATGTCCCTGTCCGTTTAGTGTTGTTATATGTCCCCTTCTCAAAATGAGTACAGTTGCAGGGGAAAAAGAGCTGTCTCTCCCTTCCTTCCGCTGTGTTGGACCACACCACAAGAGCTTTCTTCTCTCAGTGAATTGATTGGCTTCACCACCTTATTGGTTAGATTAGTTGATAGCATCCTCTGTAGTTGCTGAATTTGGTCACCAGACTAGTGGGAAAATTAGTCAAGGCAAGGTGTGAATAGGATTTTATGTGCAGTAATGAAGCGAGGTGCCAGTGCTTTTTTAAGTTTAATTTTGGTTCATTGGGTTAATGTGGCACATCATAACAGAGTATTTCAGATTGAAAGTTACTTCTTCTGAAACTTCTGCAGAATGTTACAGTAGGAAGAGCCTACTGTGGAGCTTATCACACTCTACAGGTACCTTAAAGGAGGCTGTAGCAAGGTAGGGGTTGGTCTGTTCTCCCATGTGCCTGGTGACAGGATGAGGGGGAATGGACTACAGTTGCACCAGGGGAGGTTAAGTTGGGTATCAGGAAGAACTTCTTTACTGAAAGGGTTGCTAGGCACTGGAATGGGCTGCCCAGGGAAGTGGTTGAGTCACCATCCCTGGAGGTCTTTAAAAGATGTTTAGATGTAGAGCTTAGGGATATGGTTTAGTGGAAGATTTGTTAGTGTTAGGTCAGAGGTTGGACTCGGTGATCTTGGAGGTTTCTTCCAACCTAGACGATTCTGTGATTCTGTGATGATAGGAGACATCACAATACAAATGAAGGTTTGCAGGATTTGGGCTGTGAAAGTTCTTTCAGGGTTAGTCCCATGCTTCACAATTCCTCCAACAAATAGAAACTTTGGTGATTTTATTTGCTTGGAAAAAAGGAACGTAAATTATATGTATTATATGTATAGATAGTGCTCAGTGTTTGAGGAAGGGACCCATGAAAGTATGTTACAATACTTTGAACCTAGGACTGAAGGTGGTGTCCTTTCAGTTCTGTTATCTTATACTCTAATTTGAAGCTAAACTGTATGTGTAGGAAGTCCTGACCCGTAGGGTCCTTTGGCTTACTGTAAGACTGTCTCTTTCTTGACATCTACCTCACTTTTGATATTTACCATTAGCTTATAATCTTACTGAGTATCCCGTGTGTTTTATACATACAACTGTACTTGTTCTTGAGGACACCCCTTAAAGAAATAAAAGCAATTATGTATTTTCCATTCATTTTATTTTTATCTTGCAGAATGTGTAAATAACTTTTAGTTAAGCACTGCTCAAATTAGTGGGGATACCAAAGATGTGATTGGAAAAAAAAAAAAAAAAAAGATTTTTTTTTCCTCTTACCAGCAAGCTCAAAGCACTGGGTGTTTATTCTCACTTTGTGGGCTGTATCATGTAGCTCCATTCATGCCCATGTGATTTTACTGATTACTTTCACCTGAGGTTTGAATTTATCCTGGGCAAACCTTTTGAGATCTCAGAGTGCTGTTCTGGTGAGAAGTTGGTGCAGCGGGCATAGAGGCAGTACTTCCTGCCTGCAGCAGTGACATCTACCCAGCTTCTGAATGGCCTAAACCCAGAACCCATGTCTCCTGCTCAGTAGTGTGGAGTGTAGTTCAAGGTCAGTGTAAAGTAACTTAAAAGATTTTTCTTAGAGACTGATCTGCAAGGAAGGTTGTTATTGCTGGAAGAGTTACAAATCATGGGATTTGCACAGTATTATGGCAGCATATCATTGCACAAATAATCATAAAAAGTTTTACAGTGAGAGCTAGACTAGATAATACTTGATGGCCATGGGTGCAGTGATGCTGAGACTGTAAAACCCTTCGTTGCCCTGAAGAGGTTTTGTTTAAGGAGAAAGAACTCTCAGCTGCTGTTAAACGTTGATTCGGCACACAGAAGGCTATCAGCAAGAGAAGATCATAGAAATGTGATGCTTAATGGAGAAAGATGAATGAGTTTCACTGTTAAGTACAGTAAAGGGTTTCAGGAGAGTCTTGAAGCACAATCCACAAAGAGGAGCCCTGCATAGACCTTGAAGGGGTTTACTTGTTAACTAACATGGGCTGTTTCTCTTTGGAGAAAACACATAGCTGTGTGTACACCGGTATTTTTGCTGGACTGCCTGTACTGATTGGGTTTATTTTTTACATAGACATGTTTTCTTAACCCGTCTTCCAGCAATAGTGAGTCTACTTTGTAGTTGGCAGTGCTATGACTGCTCTGGTTAAGGTTTTTGATTTTCTCTTCCTTTGCTAAAACAAAAGCTGTGCAATGCCTATAGTAGTAGTGTGAGCCCACAGGAGGGTTTCTGTGCTGGTGTAAGCCAGCTGCACGCTCACAGGAAGGTGTTCTGGCTCAGGCAGCACAGACAAGACCCCTGCCTTCTCCAGGCTCTGCTGGTGGAGGCTTGCTTGTCCTGGAACAACTGCAGCCAGACAAGGAGAACTGCATACTTACAGTAATGTAACTTCTGGGTGCAGACAGGGCCTTCAGCAGCCTGGCTGCCTACTGTTTGAGGATTTAGGGAGCAAGGGAGAAAAGCTGGGGAGGAAACGCATGAGTGTGTGTGGGATGGGATGAGGATTAATGCATCATTGAGCCCTGGCAAATAAACTGAATCACTGAATCTTTAATGTAGATTAATGTCAGATTTCATTAGTCTTTGTTCTTTGCAGAGAGACTTGTGTACTTGAGTGGATTTGCCAAGGTACGTGTTTCTGAGGCACTTCTCTGTAGGTTTTATTCAGTTATATATAATTTCCCCAGAAGCTGTATCCATCATGATTTGATAAGCTTAATGACGACAGTAATTTTGGCTGAGACACTTAGATTCTGCAGCTTGTGCCAGCTCTGAGGCTTGGCGTTGCATCTGAAGAAAACGCAGGCTTAGGTCTGAGAGGAAATGTAGATGTGGTGGTTACTCTATGTCTCCTTTCACTCTGCTTCTCTGGGAGCAACTGGACTCTCCCTTGAAGCTCTAATAATTGTTTGTTATGACAGGAATTTATATGCATTCAATCCAATTAACAGTTAAATGAGTTCACCAGCATTGGGACTGCAAGTCAGAGCACATAAATGTACAGTGGAAGCTGGTGCTTCTGGCATTGCTCCGGTGATCTGTTTAGGGACAGAAATGGAAAGTACTGAGGTGGCTGCAGTCTTTTTTTTTTTTTTTTTTTTTTTTTTTTTTACTGCAACAAAAATAAAACCTGAATGTTAAAGTCCAGATCTACTCAGGTTTAAGTTTTCCAGGGTGGCAATGAAACTGCTGGCATGTGACCCACAGCATGAGGACAATTGTGACTCCTTCTGCATTGGCATCCTCCCCAAGAAGTGTTAAAACTTTTCTGGTTCCTGTAGCCGGACCATTAGAGGACTGCAAGATGCAGAATGTCCCCCCACACCTGGGGCCACTGAGGTTACTCTGGTAACTCCAGGGATCTTGCTTTGGGCAAAGGTGAAGGTTGGCCAAGGGGTTTTGGGCAAATGTCAGAATTTCATGTTTCATGCTGAGTTGTCTTTTTTGTTTGTTTGTTTTCTTTTATTTCTTTTTGTTTTAATGCAGCTTGTCAAATCAGCATTTTCTATTCCAGAACCTGTTTTTTTTTTCTGTTCTTTCCTTAAACCTGGTTATAGAACAAAGACATTAAATTCATATTAGTGAGAAATTGTAACTCATTTTCTAATAGGGTAATTATGTTTGCCATTTGGAAGTGAAATGAATTCACGCTGCTGAGTTAGAGAAATGTTTTAAAAGTATTTCGTAAAAAGTAGCAGAGATTCAATACGGTTACTATTGCAGGGGACTGTGGTAGGGCAGCTAGCAATTTGAACTTCCGAGTAAAGAATATTGCTCCTTTCAACCTGCACAACCTGATTCTGGCACAGTTTTTTTCCTCCCATAAGCCTGGCCTTCTTACAGTAGTGTGTGGACTGACTCTTCTGGTGTAAAATGTGTGAATATATGCGCGGGCACATGTGTTTAAATACATACACATTGTGCAAGTCACCCGACACAATCCCAGTTTTATGCGTAAGCAGTGTATTATATACTGTATTCATAACATACCCTTCACACTACAGATTTATGCTAAAAGTATCCTAATGTTTCTGACAGCTCATGTGTGACATGAATGTAATCCATATTTCTTGGAGGAGCTAATCTAAGCAGTTTATTTTCCGATACTGCTGATAGGGCTATATCTCTTGATGTCACAGCAGTTGAGATTCTGATGGTAACATATTGTTTATGGGTCACTGCCTTTGTCTCAAAGAATAGGTTGGAACAGAATAGCAAAGGTTAATTAAGTTTGTCTATCAAGGAGGGACAGATATAGATGTCTCTTGTATTTTCTATGCTAGAATCAAAGGAAGTCAAGACAGAGTGTCATAGTCTCTTTTTCCTTGTGCCATAAAATATGCTTACTTGGTTTTAGGAATGAAACAAAACCACCTTGAGCAGTGCAAGTGCAGCAGCAGTTGTGAGGGGTCAGCTCTCAGGCGGTAGCATTACCAGATGGGAGTGCAGTGGCCACCCTGCTTTACAGCTTGGGAAACTGAGGCACAGAATTGTTTGGTGGCTTGCCCAGTGTCATACAGCCAGCAGGTGATGTACCAGAAGTCCTTGACATCGAAGTTTCTGCTCCAGTGCCCTGCTGTTGTCTTCTTGCCTCACACTCAAAATTGACTTGTGAATTCTGTTGGCAAATAACTAAAAATAAATGCAAAACACAATTTTATGCCCCCTGAAACAAAAACAGCCTTTTTTGTTTTGTTTTGTTTTTTTAAGACCCAAGGAGGAGGGAATGTTAAAACTTTCAACAGAGTGTCTCTGGTGTTTTACTAATTTTGGGTTTTGTTCTAAGATAGCTGTTGGCGAGTCCTGGGTGAAATGGACACAAGGAAAGCCTGGGCTAGATGTCTTGGCTGAGTTCAGCTAAACTGTAGCGATGGTAGTTTGATCTCCTTTGTTGCTCTGAATACTTTGCAGTGCCTGTCACCCACAATTAGCATCTGCGACCTCCTCCTACTTTCCTTCTTGGGAATAACCCCCTCACCCCCAGTCGGGATCAGCAGCAAGTGTTAAGCTGATAATCAGTATGGCACTGGCTGGCTCACCAAGAGGTTGCAGCTGGCTGCTCCTATGAATAAAAGAATTACTCATTGATGCTCTGTCTAAAATACGTCATCTTGAAGCCTATTGCCAGTCTCCAAGGCTGGAAAGAGAAGTGAGCCACCAGGTGTGCCTGCCTTCCCTCTTGTATTTCTTAGGTCTGGCCACCACCACTCCTCAGCTCTTCCTCCACCAGGAGTACATTTAAAGGCTATGCAGATGCTGCCAGGAACATGGGAGGAGCAGCAGGACGTCACTGTTGACAAAGTTTGTAGTTTTTTTTTTCAGGACCCCCTGGAATGATCTGAACTGATGCAGGAGCATCCTCTTTATGCTCCTCTGGCTTTGGAGGATAGGTGCTGTGTCACTGCTGGACACTGCCGTAAAGCTGCGCTGGCTGTTGTGCTCAGTGATGGACAAGTCCTGCTTCCAGCTTGGCTATGTGCAGACAAGCCGTAGCTGCACCTTGGTTCCCCATGAAGTTCTGCAAGTGGACAGGGAAAGAATTCCTACCATGTATGGTCTTTTTATTAGGCCATGTTTATTTGTTCATGGGTTCTCAACATCCCATCGCCGCTTGCGGTACATCCTTTAAATGGTCACTGAGCGCACGCTGTGTTGTACAGCTTAAAGGAACATGTAGATGTTGAGTAGGCCCGATGTGCTTCTCAATGATCTGTGCCTTCCACGGAAGTCAGCGAGGTATTTGTTGAATCAGTGGTTTTGAACTAAAGCACCTTTCATCCTGCAGCTGGGGCAGAGCATGAGCAGCATGTGGCTGGAGGGGATGCGCTGGAGTAAGTCAGAAACTCAAGTGTGCTCTGCAGAGCGCGTGTCTGCTGAGATCTGTCAGAGGGAGGGCAGTCTGCATTTTGCACTGCAGTGGAATGCCGTGCTGTAGTCCTGGAGGTGAAGAAACAAATCCTAAGCTAGCAGTGCTGTGGAGTCAGGCGCTGTACAAAGCAACAGTCAAGTAAATCCTCCGGCCGCCAAGCTTGCAAAAGTGGAGGAGAGGGTGGGAGGACATGTCTGGGGTTGTGTGAGATTCTGCTGTGGCGTCTGCTTGGAGAGCAGAGTGTGCAGAATCGGTGTTGTGCCTTCTTCTTCCACAGCATTTCCTCACCCTGAGCACGCCTTGCTGTTGTGGCACATAGCCAGCAGTGATGCTGACTGGCATGGCTCGTGGGTCCATTCCTTACCTATTTCAGCCTCACTGGATGTGGTGAGAAAGGCGGGAGAAGACGGCAGAGGGCTAGGCATCTCCTTCTATGATAGGTGCGTCACCTGGAGCTGAGACCCTGCAGTTCCCCCAGGAGGTGACCCAGGATGATAGCCAGCTGGGCACCTGGCTCCAGCCTTTGGAGAGGTGCACTGCACTGAATTAGAAATGATCCAAATAGTCCAGGGCATCCCCTGGATTATTTTTATCTCCTGTTCTAGCTGAAGCACCCAGAAATGTGAAAGGACTCTGCAGAGCAGCAGGAGTTAATACAGAGCAAGTGCCCCTTCTCTCTGGGTAATCTTCTCCTAAGCCCCCTTTTTAATGCAGCACTAAGGTCAAGAATTTTTATGACTGGTTGTTTTTTTATTGTTACTGTAAAATAGGATTGCTAAGCACCATAAAAAGGAAACCTTATGGTTCAGATTTACTGTGGTGCGTATTCTAAACAGTTTAATAAAACAAAACCAAAAGCTTTTAGATTTTCTTCAGTGGTTAATACACAGCATATTCTTTGCAGAGCCGAGCCTCTGGCTGTCGGTTGAACTGTGGTTCATAGATTTGGTGTGGGTAATAAGATTATAAAACATGTCTCTTGCTAGCCAGCTACCACACACTAATAATAACAGTGGTAATAATTCATTGAATCCCAAGATTTTAGGTGAGTTGTTTTTTAAGAAATGGAGAAAACCCCTAAAAAAAAGGTTTGAAAGGAAACAGGTGACTGCATACGCCCTACATACAGAGAAAGGAAACAAGCACACAATCATTTCAGTGCCAGGGAGCCGTTCCTTCATTTTGTTACAGCTAAAATAATACTGTCTCCATCAGGTGACCTTTTTTTAGTTGTATGCACATATGCACACATGCACATATGGAGGGTGAGGTGAAGATCTGAGAACGGGATGCTGCCCATAGCCCTGCCCCAGCAAGGGCAGTAAGACCATGTGTGTAAAAATGCAGGCAGAGAGGACTTTGTTAACTTTTTTTTTCAGTACTTCTAGAACCATTGAGCTTTATGGGAGTGCAGATTCAGAATGACCTTTGCACCAAGATTTTGGGCAGTTTATATTGCCAATCCATAATTTTAGGGCAGTGGCAGCCTGGGTTTTGCTGAGGAAGCATGTGAGAAGCATGGATGCCTGTTTCCAGGGGGAGACTGCCCTTTTCAGAGCAGCAGGGGTACGGCAGTGTCTTGCTAGAGTTCAGACTCCCTTGGAACTCACCACAAACTCCACTCCAAACAAAGTGGGATGTTTGCTTCTGTCTTGGAGAGCCCCAGGAGGATTTTACGTGATTTGGACCACTTTATTTCCCATCTGGCAGTTTAAGTACTGAAAATAGTTTTGAAAATTGAATTAGCAAGGGACCACTGTCCACAACAGATGAGCTGTCTGTGTCCGCTGCTCTTCAGCTCTGCATTTCTCTGTCTCTGATGGAGCAAGATGGGAGACGTGGCTGGGTGGGACCTGTAGGTGCAGAGGTAATGCAGGCAGAGCTCCTCTTCAGCCAAAGTGAGACAGAGGCCAAAAAGGCTCTCAAGCACTTTTCCTCGCAGAGGTCCTGTCGAATGGCATAGCTTCACATGCCTTACTGTTGGTGTTGCTGCCTTTTTGCCTGGTACAAAACTATCTTCCCAGAGAAATCATCTTATAATGATTGACTTATAATCATTCACTGCCCAGCAAACTTAAGGTGACTAGATGATATTAACTTTCCTTTTGAAGACCATCATCTTGAACAGATTTCAGCTACTTCTTTTTGAGTGTTACAGCCATGTTACATTGTAGAGCTCTGGAACAAATAATAGTAGATGGTAGGTCTTTTGTAAAACAAAAATTTAAAAAGCATTGCTGCCTCTCCAGGGAGATCAGTTTGAATCATATGAGGGTGTTGGAGCAAGATAAACCTTGATTTCTGAGTGCTGCCATCTTGGCAGGGGAGTCCGGGAGGGAGAAGGGGCTGTCTGATCATTGTCAGACACTGAGCAGACACACCTGACTTGCTCGTGTCCAGTTGTGGCTCCACTGCAGACTTGCTGTGTAGTTTGTCTACAGCTTGATTTGTCTGTGAATGTGGATTTTTTTTCCCCATCTAATTTGTTCTTAAGAGAAGTGGTGTGTTTATGTGTGTGTTATGTGCTCAGATTCAATCAAGTGTGTCCTGAGTGAATTAGGAGGTTGAACTGTCATTTGGGTCCATCCTGTGGGCTACTGGTGGAGAGCTACCAATGGTCTGAAGCATGTTGGTCTCCTTGGAGGTCTTAGCAGTGAATATTACATGTTTATGTGCCAGATGCAGGTTTAACTTAAGATAAATCAGTTTGTCGGCATGCTGGTTTTGCTGCTGCTAGATCACCTAATAGGACCGAGTCTGCTCGCTGGAGCTGGATGGCATGGACACACCTTCAGCCAACCACAGCAAAAATCCAGGGCTGATGTGTTGGGTTTTGGCTCCTCTTCTGCCCGCCGTGGTCTTCCTCACAGATGTGTGCCTGTGGGCAGCAGGGTGCGGGCACAGCTTTGCATCTGTCGTGATCCTGTCTCCACAGATGAAGGGGATGGAGAACCGCCATGCCATGAGCTCCCAGTACAGGATGTGCTCCTACTACCCACCCGCTTCTTACCTGGGCCAGGGGGTCGGAACTCCGGCGTGCGTCCCGCAGATCCTGACCTCAGAGGACATCCCCTCATACTCAGAGTCGAAAGTGAGAGGTAAGTGCACCCACCAGGGCTTCTGGCACTGTTCTGACTTGGAACAGGCATCCTCACAAAATGGGTGGGTGACGGGAGGGGAGTTAGGTGGCCAATAGTAGGTGCCAAAGTCTACGAGGTGCCTGGTTTCGGACAGGCTTTCAGGGCAGTTATAAAGTAGGAGTGCTACTGTACAGTAATATAAGGATGTATTTAAGAAGTCTCATCATTCAGGAGGGCAGTTGGTTGATACTTTTCTGCTCCTGCATATATTCCTGAAATTGTACAGTGAGACCTTGAGACATCTGTCTGAGCTCACTGCATGGCTCTCTCACAAGAAAGATGCCCAGTTAAAAATTATATTTTCTCTCTTTTCTTCTCAGAAATTCTGTTTGTTATTTCTCCCTCAGGATTCCCAAGCCTCCCATTGAGCCTCCTCTATCCTGTTCTTTCTGAACCACACGTAGAAACTATTCCTGTATCCCATCCATGCCATGATGCCTTCTACAGATTCTCCTTGTTAGCTTTCAAACTTAGCACACCATACTACTTCACTTAAAACTACTGCAGATAAATCTGCCTTTTCATATCCTGTGTTCTTGGCCATCCCAAATATTACTGTAATCTGCAGTAATTTTTAGGAAGGAGTTGGTGAATTTACACTGAGGTTTTCTGATGTTTCTCTTGCTTCTTTGTTCTTATGCCCTGTTAGCAGGGAGAGTATAGATAGTAGAATGTCTCTGCTGGAGCAGACCAAACTCTATTTAGCTGCTTCCCAGTCCCTGGAACAGGCCAGTAATGGGTAATAGAGAAACAGAGAAACAGTGGGGTGTTCCTACTTCCTATGTCCAAAATTCTCTCAGTGCTACAGCATTTGAAGCTTCTGAACTATCATACTCAGTTACCGGCAGCATACCTGCATTCCATGAACTGAGCTAATCCTTCCAGACGCTCTTCATGCTTTTCATCCGTCTGTAGCAAAGAACTTGGCAGTTTAATTTGGTATGGTTGGGAAGTATTTCATTTTGTTTATTTTACACCTGACAATTCCTAGTGCTATTTATTTTGTGTGTGGAGAGACAGCACTGACAACAGCATCCAGCCTCATTTGCTTCTCTGATGCACATATACACTGAAGTGAATCTTCTCTGTTGGCACACATGTGCTGAGACTTTTTTTTTTTTACATCTGATGAAAAGGTACATGTTATGCAGGTCCCATATCTGTTTTCAGTCATGGCTTTTTTGTTGCTGATGTTCTCGTGTCTGTTTCATCTGTTTTGTGGTGAAAAACATGGTTGTGGTTAAGTCATCCTAAGGACTGAAATGAAGCTTTGGAAGGTGAAGTACATTTAAGTCATATCTATGGCTGGTGTAAATCAGCATTGAGCCCTTGAATTCAGTAACTCCACAATGATTTATACTGAAGAGGTGGCTGCTGTTTCAGAGTGGCTGTTTTCTGAAAGTCTTCCAGCTAAATATGACGTATTAGATAGATGAAGAAACAACACATGGTGTGATAAAACCTTAGACTTTTTCTGCTTTTCCAGTAGTTCTAAATGGCTTAGAGAAATCAGTGATCCTTGGTTCATTTTCCTTCTCTTTTCTTCAATTTTATTTTCTTCCTTCTTCTCTGACCACCATTGAGCAATGACGTCTTTCTTTCTGCTGATTGGTCCAAGCAGCACTTGGCTTTATGCTCAACTGCAGTTGACACTTTTTCTTGCATCCATCACTACTAACTCACTAAGAAGTCTTACCAGTTGAGTGTTCTTACAAATAGACAAAAGACCTTATACCCTTTGTTCCCAAATGCACTTCAGTAATTTTTCATCACTCCAGAAAAAAGTTGTGCGTAATGTGCCACTGATTTTTAAACTGCATAAATACTGTATTTTCAATAATCCTTGACTGCTTCTCCAGACAGTATTCCACACACAGATATTGTTCCCTAAGTTACACCATCAATCAGAAACCGACAAGCAGTGAGATGTAATTTACTGAGATCAAACAGCATTTTCCAGACTCTGAAGAAGTGTTTTTCCATAGCAGGGAGGTAGTGGGTGAAAGAGGCACAAATATTTTTGTGAGAAAGTTGAGCCTGAGAGCAAGACCATACCTGTTTCAGAGGCTTCTTAGAGGCATCCTCTTTTTTATCATGCTAGATCTTGGAGGAAACAACTGCTTTTACTTCTTCCATCTACAGACAAAGTAATATTCTTAGGCTGTTAGTCCATGATTTACACTCCCAGGACATATTCCTCCTTATGCTTTTCCTCAGAGGATTTGAGGCTTTCTGCATCTTCATTGTCATTTGTGTGGATGCTGTCAGCCAGCAGGCTGTGGGCTGTAGAAGCCCCCAGATACTGACTATCCATGCTGCAAATGTTGTCTCATGTAACAGACATGTTCTTATCATTTCTCCACTGATGGTTGGACTGAGCTTAGTACAGTGTCTGCTTGATATGAAGCCTGGTGGCTTGTTTCTGCAGGGTTAGCGATTGCTACTTTTTAAAGACAACTCTAGAGCATGTTTTAAATGAGCAAATCATATTGTACTCATTCCTCCTTTTCTGTGCTTGAAATAGCAACCATGCTCAGAGTCATGTTTTCTTTCTAACAAAACATAGGCATAGATTTTAGGTCCAGAAGGTAACATTAGGATCATCTAGTCTTACCTGTTGTATATTGGAGACTCCAAAATTTCACCTTGTAGCACCCGCAGCAAACTCAGAACTATTTTTTAAGATGTGTTCCCATAGACTTGGTAATGCAGAAATTTTACAGGAAGGTACCAATGTGTACATAAGAGCAACAGGTCAAAATACAGGAAATAACAATTTTGCAGCCATATTTTCAAAATTTCAGAGACCTGTATCTTTAACACAAATGGTTATTAAATTCCCAGCCACAAATCAGAGATACAATACACACAGTCTATTACTCACACTTCAATTGTAACTTCGGGGTTATAGAGGTTTTGCCAGTTCATATATTATCTCAGTTAGTATTTCAGTCAGACCATTTCATTAATTTTGTTCTGCTAAGTTAACTGCCTGTTTAGACCAGTTATGTTGAAAGGGAGGAAAGATGAGCTAGCAGACCACTGATTTACACTTTTTTTTTTTTTTTTTTATGAATGATGTGAAATTCCCAGTAAGCTTCTGACATTTGTACATGAGGTCATACCATGTTACAGTGTGTTGCATATCATAATGGACTGACATTTTCTGAATGGCAAAACACCATCACTCAACCTCCTTGCAATTTGAAGGTGCTCTAAGTGAAATGGTTTTGCTTCCAACCAGCACAGCTGCTACCCCTCTGGAAACTGGAAAAAAAGAGGGAGAAAAATGCGAGAAACCAGTGACAAATGCAAAAGGGTGTTTTCAGAAGGCTCTCTTAGATCACCAGTTTGTAACATATATATAATAATTTCTGGATAGAAGAAGAATTTTGTATTATACTTCGAAAAGATTTTTCCTCTCTCTCTTTTTTCTGGTATCTTGCCTTTTTTTTTTTTTTTTTTATTTTGAATGAGCAGTTAGAATAAAAGATATATGAGAGGTTGTTAACAATCCATGGGTATGCAGAGGATACTTTAAAGGATGTTTCTGCTTTGCAAGCCGAACTGAGAGCTCCTTGTGCAAGAAATTGAGGAATACGAATGTGTATACAGCAATCACAACAGGGTATTTTATCCCCAAGAACCAGGTGCCTTAATCCCATTGGTTTCCGGGGTGCAGTTTTTTTGTTTTGTTTTGTTTTTTATCAAAGGATTTTTTTCAGGTTTTGGTCAGTACCCAGAGTTGCCTAGTACCTTCCACTTGCTTTGGATCAGGCCCCTCCTGTGGTTAGATTTGTGAAATACGTGCACAAAACCTTGACTTGAGACATGAAGACACGTGCTTAGATTGGGGCTGGGTGCCCAGCTCTGGATTCTGTTACCACTGAATAAGGGTGAGCATTTGCTTGGCTGTGGGAAAGTAGTTTCCAGGTTTGGGGCAACTGAAAAACAAACAAACAAACAAACAAAAAAAAACAAATAAAAGAATATAGAGGAGAAACATCCCTCTATTTGCAGATACCTTTGATTTCAAATTAATTATCTTAACTTTAACATGGAGTAAAAACTGATCTTTGTCAATATTTTCTGAACTGTGTCTGTGCCAATGGTGAAGAAGGTAGTTTGGATTTAAATGTTGCTCTAGTAGCTGAATGGACTTGAATTTTTGTTTTCTGACACTGTCTCAGGATAGTTGGAAATACATGTAATGAAGCGCTGGAGCAGTGCTGTATTTGCAGCTTTAATGTAAAGCAGGAGCCATATAAAGCAGGAGCCTGAAACTCCTTCCAAACACAAATGAGAAAACTCATATGAAGTGTACGTTTTGATATGGATAAGGTCAACAGTTTTGTTTAAATCAGTAAACAATGTTTTCCAAGGGAAAACATTTCAGGTAATAGTTTGTTTTTTTTTTTTTCTTTTTTTTTTTTTTTTCCCAACTGGAACAGCTTCCAACACTTTCCAAACACTTTTCAAGGAGTTATTCTTGCCTAGAAGCTTAATAACTATTATCTCCAGTTTTACAGTTGTGGAAACTGAGGAATGGTGCTTGAACAAGGCACAGACTTCTCCACAGTCCACATAATAGCTCCTGCTTCTGTCTGGTTGGATGCTGTATTGAAAATACTGCTGGGCCATTGGAGAAGATCACCCAAACTATGGAGCAGCTCTGTAAAGAGTCTCTTCCAGTAGTTACACAGTCAGGGAGATGTTAGAAACAGTCTCCCTAATAAAGACAAAAAGTTTCATTTCACTAAAAAACGTGTTGGAATGTGAGGAATTCTATATGCCTGAAAAATGCAAGAGAGGTCCTGGGTGAGGATGTGTTTCTTCAGAATGGGTTGTGGTGTTGTGGTGGTTTTACTTGGGTGAGGTGGAGCTCGGCCGCCCTCTCACTCCCCCTCCTCAAAGGGAAAGGGGGAGAAAATAAAATGCAAAGGGCTGAAGGGTTGAGATAAGGATGGGGAGATCACTCAACAATTATCATGACAGGCAAAACAGACTCAGAGTAGGGAGACAGTAAGATTTAAGTAGGGAGATAGTAAGATTTATTGCTTATTACTAACGAGCTAGAGAAGTGAGGGACAAGGGAAAGAAACCAAAAATGCCTTCCCCCCAACCATCCTCTTCCACCTCCCTCCCCCCAAGTGGTGCAGGGGAGCAGGGGAATGAGGGCTGTGGTCAGTCCCTGAGGCTTCGTCTCCACTGCTCCTTCACGGTCACTCTGCCCCTGCTCCCCGTGGGGTCCCTCCCACAGATGCCGTCCTTCCCGAACTGAGCCTGCGGGGGCTGCCCACAGGCAGCAGCTCTCCAAGAACTGCTCCCACACGGCTCCGTACCACAGGGTGCATCCCCCAGGAGCAAACTGCTCCAGCACGGGTCCCCCACTGGCGGCAGCTCCCCCCAGGCCCCTGCTCCTGCGTGGGCTCCTCTCCACGGGCTGCAGCTCCGGCCCGGGGCCTGCTCCTGCGGGGGCTCTCCATGGGCCGCAGCCTCCTCCAGGCCACATCCACCTGCTCCACCGGGGGCTCCTCCATGGGCTGCAGCGTGGAGATCTGCTCCGTGTGGGACCCATGGGCTGCAGGGGGACAGCCTGCTCCACCAGGGGCCTCTCCACAGCCCGCAGGGGAACTGCTGCTGCATGCCTGGAGCACCTCCTGCCCTCCTCTGCACTGACCTGGGGTCTGCAGGGCTGCTTCTCACTCCTCTCTCTCTCCCAGCTGCTGTATAGCAGCATTTTTTTTTTCCCATCTTAAATCTGCTCTCACAGAAGTGCAAACAATATCACTTATTGGCCTGGCTCTGGCCAGCAGCGGAGCCCTTACCTAACATGGGGCAACTTCTGGATTCCTCTCACAGAAGCCACCCCGATGGCCCCCTGCTACCAAAACCTTGCCACATAAACCCACTACAAGTGTGAATATTATGCTCCTTTTTCATGTTTCATATGTTCAGTATTCTTTCATAAAATCTGTGCCCTTGAGTGCTGTGCAAGGTAAGAGTCACATTCATAGTCAAAGAAAGCACCTGGCTGCAGGACCAAAGAGGTCAAGGAGTCCTGGTATGCAGAAGCTCTTTGAGCTCATGTCCTTGCACTAGTACTGTTTTATGTGGGCGTTCAAGCTACAGGGGCAGCACACTGCAACAAAGCAGGCTGGTTTGGTATAGCTGAGAAATGACTCCAAAGAGCTGAAAAAAAGACTTGCATGTACGAGCTCTGTATCTGCAGCCAGCAGACAAGATGTGCTGACAGCGCTATGCTAATAAAGCACTTAGAGAAGTGGGGCAGAGTAGTAAAAAATAGTCCAAATTCTCCTGTGTCAGAGGGCTAGAACCAGTTTGTGTAAGCTGAGGAGCAACTCTTGCAGTTCCACAGGGTCCAGGCATTATCAAGTCTGAGATACCACTTTATCTCCTTTTGCTCCTGTTCATCTTCAGTAGAGTACCAGCAGAAATGCATATTGGGTGTAGAGGGGCTTCAACAGCATAATATGTGGGGTATCATTTTACTCCTGGAACTGATGCAGTTCAGTAGTGTGTTTTTGCTTATGTGTCTATGCATCTTTTGCTTAATAACCATCCTCTGCTCAAGAGTATGCCATTCCTTTAAGGATGAGGAACAAGCAGTGTTTGCTGAAACTTGACTCTATTTGCCACTAACTTTCCATCTCTTATCAAACTCTCAGAAGTAAATTTGAAATCAGACAAAAGGAGAAAGGAAGAGGTAATAATCTAATCCTGCAGATCCTGAACAGTCAGTTCAAAGCTGTGTTTCTGTCAGCAGGTCACGTTATCTTTGGGTGGCTGTTGCATCTTTTTCATGCATTCTCACTGCTGCTGTTTATAGTCCCGGATGGCTGTGCTGTGCACAGTGTCCCTTAGGTACTTGCTATGAGGGTGCTATGAAGGCTGGCAGAGTCTAAAGTGATTCTCTAAGCCTTGGATTACATTGCTGGTTGTGTATGTGGTGTAGACCATAGCCTCATCTATTCTTCCTGCAGCAGCCTCATTTTTATGCAGAACTCTTGTAAAACACCAGTGTTTTGTGGCTTTCTTAGAATGGCAGGGTACAGTATGTTTGGAGGCCATCAGTATATATATACATACACACACATACATGTACATAAATACATATGCATATATATACACCCCTGATAAACAGATCTGCCATGTTCAGGCACGTCTGCCTGTCTTCACACAACCTGGATTGTAGGGGTAGCCTGTGGAGTGAATTTGCTGTGTTAGTATGATGGGAGAGCAAAATTCTGTGGAAGTCAGATGATGTACTATTCTTTGATTACGTCAAAGTGGATCCTGAGTAAGTTGCAACATCCTACAGACCTTTTCAGGCAGACGGCCTTTTAATATGTCATTTTCATTTTCAATAAGAAGCTGAATTTTGGGCTTAGCTGACTACGCAGTTGCTGGGTTTGGTGATATTTTATTTTTTTAAATCAAGTTGATAAGCTGCATTTGTGACGTTCATAATCATACTTCCTTGTTTCATTAGATGTAATAGCAGCTTTCAAAATAGATTTGAGACTGTGAGACATACTCATTATATGCTCTGGCAGTCCATTTTTCTGTATTTTTAAGCATTTTTGTAAATTATTGGTCTGTGTTCTGAGGTTGGCTTGGTGAAGATGCAACCACTATTGCAAGCAATTTATAAGGTCTGATTGATAGTGAAGGGAATTTATGAAAAGAAATGAGTTCAAACATTTGCTTACATCACGTTCTTCTTTGGTTTATTCCCCATTCAAAGGCTTATCTTAGTAATTGTTCCCCAAAACGCAACCTTTAAGTTCTGTTTACTGAAAATCACACAGAAATAAAAAAAAATGCATGCAGTGAAGCAACTTGTTGTGCAGTTGCAGAATTACTTGTTTGATTCACGAGTTTTGCTGGTTCATGCCAGGACGAGTGATGAGTCCTGCTGCTTGCTGTGGGGGAAGATGCTGGTCCTGTGGCAGGAGCAGCTGAGCAGGCTGTATTTTTTGCTGGTTCTACCCCCTCTCCCTCCCCAAGTCTGTTTTTATAGAAATACATGTATTTCTGGATCGAGGCTGTAGCATCCTCTAGGAGGAATGGTAAGCTCTCATGAAAACTACATGCTTCTGTTTGCCCCAGCAAGAGAGCAGCCTAGAGCCTCAGGAAGCACACCTGGACCCTGTTCACCCACACCAGCAAAGCCACCTCCACCCCGATGGGGGTCTGTAGCTGCTGAGTGCTGGAAGAAAGGTTTATCCCTGCTGTGCTCATGCTGCTGCACAAACGCCTCGTGCTGCAGCCTCAGCATCCCTCTGCAAGGCCGTGCCTGCGCATTATCCTGAGATGAGCAATGGCCCTGGACAGCTTCCCTCCTTCTCAGTCCCTCCTGCAGTTTAGAGTGTATCAGAGCTACAGGTTGAGGACCAGGGGTTTATATCCACTGCAGCCCTGAACTTGGTTTCTGCTTGCTTCAGCCGCTTTCTTTGTGGGGCAGAGCATGCTACAGCTGGCGAGGCTGCAGTTTATTTTGTTTGTGCTTTAGAGGATGTTGGATACTTGTCTGAGAAAATCCACACAATTAGTTGAGCAGCGTCCTTACGCTGGGTGTGGGCTTGACGCTGTGGTTTTATTACAGGACTTTTTCCCCTGCAAGTAGAATTTTATGGAAATCATTAAAACAAACTTCACCATGAATTGGCAAAGCAAATGAAGACATTCTGTTGGCACGGTGGTGATACCCGTGTGGTATCAGCAAAAAACAACAGTGAAACCTGCTCCCCTGTTTGCTTTGATGTGCAGGTGCATCCTTGTAGCTTGACTGGTTAAGAGAAGGAAGAATTTGCTCCGTATTCTGTAGTCTTTTCTGTGCATGAGGATTTGCAGAGGATACTTCACCGAGCATGCCATCTTCTCAAACAGGATGAGCTAAGCTAATTCCTTTGCAGCCTTTTCTGCCTAGATAAGGCACTCCAATTACCAACCCTTTGCAGATTGTGAGAAACTTGAGCAAAAGGTTCGTTTGCTACTGATCTCTTAAAAAAAAATAAAAAATTCAGAGTTGCCAAGGCCCCTGCAAGCAGTGTGGGATGGCTTGGCCGTCAGGAGGGAGCCAGCTGTGGCTCTTTGCAAGAGGCCGTTGTTGCAGTCTCTGGCACTGCCCCCACGCAGGAGTGCTCTTAGGGAGAAAGGTGAGGATTTTCCCCACTGTCGAGCTCGCTTGCTTGGTGTGAGGGCGTTACACCCTGTCACAAGGGTGATCTCCTGGCAGCAGGGATCAGAAATAGCTGCTGAGAGGCATCGGGCCGGGGCCTGGGGGGCAGCTGCACACGGGGCCTACCCGCGGGGGATGCGGGGTCACCGCTGTGTGCCCGCTTTGTAAACGTGTGTGTTTGTACCTCACGTGTAAATAATGCCAGGGTGTGTTGCCTGCACGTGGTGTCTGAAACCCTGCGGGGCAGGATGGGGGGCGGCTGCCTAATGGGCTCCCTTAATTTACCAGCCATTAGCCCGCCCAGCCAATGTTTTTAATCCTGAGCCTCGGTGTAACCGTGAGTTTATTTGCAGTGCTCCTCGCAGGCATAGCTTAGGCCAAGTACAAGTTGAATAACCTTCAGGAAAGCTGTGCTGTCCTTCTGTCGGCCGCTGTCTTTGAAAATTGCCTGCAGAGTTAGTGAGCAGGAACAGTTAAGATTTACAAACAATGATGAAGCTTGTCATGCATCTTTCACCATTCATCATCTGGGTGCCGTGGCTGGGCGGTGAAGTGTTCTTCATAAAAACCAGCTCAGTGTGAAATACACCTCGCAGCAATGTTTACTGCTCTGAAACTCGTCAGCAGCCCTTTATAGTAAATCCAGATTGCGATGTGACATTACAGTATATCATTGCAGAGCGCGCTGGGGTTTACACTAGGAATGAGTGCAGTTCACACCAGATGAGATGTCGAAATTGAGTTATGTAGGAATTTGGCTGTTATATGGGGATAGCTTTTGTTTTCTGAGGACTGAAAGTTAGCTTTATATATATAATATATATAATCTACACATACCTGTACCTGTGTGTGGGTGCATATATCGATATAGGTATATATATACACGGATATATGGATACACGCATGCTATGCACACATTCTGTGTACAAACACTGCAGACCTACAAAGAGATTTCTCTGACAGGACCTTGTCCTATTCTTAGGCTGTTTCTTAAAAGCACTTCAGTGTTTTGCAGAAGCGCTGCACCTCAGTGTTAGCATTTCAGTGAAGCAGCCTTTTATTTTCAAAAAACGCTGTTGAAAATAGCGTTCTTCGAATATCACACCTTTACAATTCCTGGCTAAGAATGTGGAGTGGGATTTTAACATTTTTGTTAGTTACTTCTGTTATCTGTTTGGTTTGGGTTAATTGCTGTTTCGTAGGGTTGTGGCAGCAGATGCTAACATGGAATTTATAGGACATGAAGCCAGGGGACCTGTGAAGCCCGCTGCGAGCTGTCGGTGAGGTGCCTTTGGCATGGGGCAGGCGTGGGGCTGTGCTCAGCTGAGCTCCTGCGAGGCAGCTCAGCCCATGGGGCTGCTCCCAAGGTGCACAAATGACGCAGCTGGATGGTGGCGGCCAACACAGGGCTAAGGGCTGCTGCTGCCTTTTTTTTTTTTTTTTTTTTTCTGGTGAGTGCCTTCCAGAGCCTGGAAGGTACAACTTTGAGCAGAAGGTCTTGGGAGACCTCGCTCACAAACTTTAAAATATGGAAAAACAAAAGTGTGTTTGTTTGGCTGTATGTTTAAATGATAGAAGATAAAATAAAATAGTAGATATTTTTGTCTAGCTACAGAAGTTAAGAAATTAATGCAAAATGTAACCAAGACATTTTGTGTGTGAGTAAATTGCTGAGTCTTTGGAGATAAATCTATTGTCTTGAGCATCTGAGACATAGTTGGAGTTAAACGGTAACATCCATGTGAACTTTCTTTGGGGGAGGTTAGGTACTTTGGTGGCAGTTACCTGACTGAAAACAAGTGAAAGAAAGGATTGGGGTTAAGCCAATAAAGTTTTTGAGTGCTTCCTGTGTCATTGTTATTTCACTGTTATACTTCAAAACCTGGAAATGAACTCAAATTTCACTGTCTTTAGTGCTTTGACTGTTTGTCCTCTGTGTTTGAAGTGTAGCTGACGTGTTCTGGGCTCTTGACAGAAGTCTTTTGGCTTTACTGCCTTTCTGTTCAACCAGAGGAAGAGGCGGAGTGTTTGAAATCTTGTTGCATTTAATTTTAGATTTCTGGTTCCATGTTGAGTATTAAATATAGTACAGAAGTGGAAAAAGGAGTAGGACTGCCATTGGCACTATCAAAGAGAAGTGATAACTATATTTCATTTGTCCTCCTCAGCTGTTTTCACCTTCTCTAGTTTGGGCTTTGAGTAATAATTTTACAGTTAAATCATACTTCTCTAGCTCAGAACATTTTCCACAAATGTGTCTATTGTTGCTAATTTTTTCTTTGATTTGTTATGCCTTTTTAAAAAAACTGTAAAGTTTACAATTCAGCCTGCTGCTGGCAGCATGAAGCTAAAGCTTCAGGTACGCTAATCATATAAGCATGCAGGTTTCCAGGAATACAAATAGTATTCAAAGCTTGCATAATTAGTTTAATGATACAGTGTTAATCTCACCTGTTTCTTCAACAGAGGCTTTAAAGGATCCAGCAAGGTTTCTTAGGGGTGATGGGGGGTGAAAGGTTGGAAGCATTAAGCATTATTTATGAATTAGTTTACTTTCTCCATTTATTTTGAGAGGGGAAAGTTTGGACGTCTTTTATGTTACTCTTGTGGCTTGACTTAGAGGCGTGCAGAGTAAAGCTGTCACTTATAACGTAGTGTTTTCAAGCTTCAGAATGTTGCATATAAAATCAAAGAAATGTATTTCTTCACCACCTTGACTGCTTTATGTACCTGTTCAGTTTCTAGTAACTTTGCTAAGCTGCGGTCTTCAGATATATGTAGTAGGTGGTGGCTTGACATAGTGATGCTGTAATAACCTTAGGGAAGTAGAGGTCTTTGTTGGTAAGTACTCATATACAGAACACTGTTGTGGAGCTCATCTAATCCTCTACTGTTGTGTGTTTGTTTATTCCTCATATGGCATCTACTGCACGTAGATTTAAAGATAATTCCAGTAATTAGGGCAAAAATTTAGAAAAATCCTTCGGAAAGGTGCCACGTAGAACAGGTGGGCTTGAGGTATTTTGTGCAGCGAGTACATCCGTTTTTTGCTTCTGTCCATACAACTCCAAATTTGAGTTAATGGAGAAGTGTTGTTTTGGACCAAAAAAAAAAAAAAAAAAAGTGTATCCTGTATGCCAGGTTAAGTCATTTAATTTTATGTTGTTTTCCCACACACATACAAAGGTCTCCTGTTGGGGATGGCATTTTCTTACGATGACCCTGCAGGGAAGCAAAGCAAACATGTCTATAGAGCACTGTAAAAATAGTCCAGGAGGAAATTGCTCAGAATTAGGGGGGTGGGAAACATCACAAAAAAGCTAGCAGTATGTTGGCTGATTATAATGACTGCCTTGTAGCATCCAGGAGTTGTCAATCATAGCTTAACATTTATAGAAGTGAAAAGTCAATGTGTAGTTGTTTAATTTGACATGGCTCTTGGGTTGAGAAAGTGTAATCGCTGGAGGGGACAGTTAAGTAGCTGTGCTCCGTGTCAGCCTGTCTCGCTCCGACTACTGCACTAAACGCTTTCTTGATGAGCGATAGATTTGGTTAAATACCAGGATAATTGCTAGCTACAGCATCCAGCACTCTTTTAATGCCTTGTACTACATCTGTATTAGCTCTTGCCTGAGGCTGTTTGAGGTTTCTGCAGCAAAGAAGGCATGTATGTTCAATTACATTATTCTCCTTCGGTTTTTGAAGGGCAATTGTTGCAGAGCTAAATAGGTTGTAATAAATTACATTCCATTTCTTCCAAACCTGTTGCAGTAGGGCAGACATGCAAACGTTACAGCTGCTTTTTCCTTTTAAGTACCATTTTGTTAGCCTGCCACACAATAAACACACAAGAAACTGTTTAGACAAAGTGTTTTTTTCATATGAAAAATGGAAAACTAGTAGACTTTTAAAACTGTCTTGCAAAATTAGTGAACTTGTTTTGCATGCTATGAAAGTATTTGCTGTTCCTTCCTGGGTTCACACATGTAAATAAAATCCTGGCACAAATGCATGTGCTTGCTCAGGGTGCTTCATCAGACGGAATAGGAGAGGGACTCAGCTCTCCCCTCTGTAACTAGACGGGTGTCAGCATTTCCATTGTATGAAGTGGTATTTTAAGGGAAAGACTTGAAATGTCAACTCGGGGTGATCTAGTTGCCTGCTGGTTGCTGCCAGTGGCTGCATGGGGCCGCGTAGCAATGCTGCACTGCCCGGCGCAGCCCTGGCTTGCCGAGCGTGCTCCTGCTGCATCAAGCACATGCCCGCAGCTCCATCACATCTCTCTGCAGTAACACACCACTCTGTGCCGAAAAGGCCTGGAGATCAGATTGCAACTCGCTTCAGAGGTGTTTGAAAGGGATTTGTAGGGGTGGAGGGGGGCATTTGTGTCTGACCTATGTTTGTCTTAAAAATCTGAACAGATCTGGAAGTGGCTTTGGAAGTATCTTGAGGACTGAGCACATCATTTTGCCAGGTTTCATTTTAAAATGCAGTGCAGAAAGAGTGGAAGCCAACTTAACATTTAGGAAAAAAAAAAAAAAACACCTCTAAGACACACAGTTTTGTTTCTATAGGATAGGCGTTCAACATTTTATCTATCTAACCTCTTATTTAACATCAAATGTATCTCCCATTTTTCTGCAATTTTTTACGATATTTATATTACAAAATTTATTTTACAATGCCAGTTTTAAAGCTCCGTGCCTGATGTTTGTCCTACAGTGCCTGTTAAATCAATTAAGCTTCAGGGGTAGAAGGTTTTCCTAAGGTCTGAATCACATCCCACAAGCTGCGGGTAGCGTGTTTATTTACCCCACGCATGGCGCTAATCATGTCTTAGGCTGCTGAAGTAAAAGAATGCTTTTAGTCCAGTTTGTCACCAGTTTTGTTTCTTTTCTGGACATGAAAGAAGAAGAAAAATCAATGAACTCCCTCTCCTGCTCCTTTATAAATCATTTTCCCTTTCAAGTTCTGTCTCAGAGCACTTGTAGACACTGCAAGGAATGTTTTATTTTCCCACCCTGAAACAACTGTTTACACTCAATTTTTTTAGCAGATTTTTGCACTGGCGTTTGGCTGTATAAAACACTTTTGATAAGGTGCAGTCTGAGACAGATTTGAGTTAGCTGTGCGCCCTTAAATATTGTTTCACACCTCCTAAATACCGCAAATCAAGACCTTGGTAATCTCAGTTCTTTTCTGTCTCCTCTCTTGGATAAATACAAACTTCTAGTTCATAAAACTACACCTACCAAGTCATATGTATTTTGTCCCAGCTCTGTGATGAGCCTCATTTGTTTCCAGGGACTTGAATTTGGTTGAAATCTGTCCCTAATACTTTCTAAGACCTAAATACTGCAAACGGGTTTGTGCAAACAGAAGACACAACTCTGGCTTGGTGAGCCGGGTCTGCTGTGTGGTTTTTGAGTGGATGCTTTCGCATGAAGTGGCCCAAATGAAGCTGTAAGTCCGTAAAGTCTATCTAAAAAGGAGTGGAGGATAGGAATGTAGATTGGGCCTTGTTTTGAAACTAATTACCCCTCCTCAGCCATGGGGCTGACCTCTGTACTTCTTTCTCTGAACGGTCCAGCTTGGATCATGTTTGCAAGAGGTTCCTGGACATGCAAATCTGCATTTTCATGCATTTTTAGTTGCAGTGAAAATTCTGCCTTCCCCAGCAGCGCAGAGCAGATCTCTCTGTGTTCACTACACCTGCTGCAGCATCAGCTGCCTGAACTGGAAGACCTCAGTGCTACCCTGGAAGGACTTTTCTCTCCACAGAGCTCCTGCAGGAACTCCTCTTTCCCCAGGAGGGTGTGGAGGACCTCAGTTGGCTCTTGTCTGGGTAGACAGGTCCATCCAGCGCAGCGGGTGTCACTGCTGAAGGAGAGTTTTGGATTAGGACCAGCTATGTTGGTAGGGTCCCAGCTGGCATCTGCTTTCCTTGTGTTCGGCTGCTGTGTTTATCAGCTACGTGTATGGATGGAGATAGACATTACCTTGCCGGGCTCATGCTCCAAAGGAGAGGAAAGGTGTGTTTTGGCCCTGAACAGCAACAGATAGTTTGCTTTGTGTGGTGCAAGCCCTCCTGCATCCCTTGCACCCTCCACACTTTACTGCTTTGTGTCTGCAGTGAAGTGCAGTGGGGCTGTATGATGTGGCAGAGGATGAGTTGCATTTTCTCCTCCCTTCCCTCCTTATCTGCTTACCTCCCCACCCTGCCCTTGTAGTGCTGCATCAGTTTTACACTGCCTGGAGCTGCCACCAGCACTTTGGAAGTTAGTTGAGTGGTGTTGAAGTGGTCCTTCTGGAGGCAAGCAGCCTTCAACACAGCTATTTGTGTCCAGATTGTCCCATTTGACCCAAGGGACTACACTTTAATTTTTCCGTACAACAGATGACAATAACAAAATACTTTTTTTTTTTTTTCCCTATGAACTTTTCTGACACTTTAACGTGCCGTAAGGTTCATCTTCCTGACTTCAGATCATGGCAATTTAGGGCAAGGGAAGCATGTGTGGAAGATGTGGCAGGTACATTTGGGCCAGTTGTGGTCATCTCGGTAAGGCTGTGCTCGTGGTACCAGCAGCAGAGCTGGGCACACACAGCACGTGCCCATCAGCTCTGCATCAGAGCAGACCTTCAAAGGGTGGTCGCACATGGTCAGCCAGCGGCTGGCCCTTCACCTCCGGGCAGGGGAAGTTTCTGTTGCACGCCAGCAGTTTGCAGTATGTATTTAATGCTGCTATTGTGTTCGTGGAAATAAATATAAATATAACGCAGTGGGTCTGTCGTAAGCCTAATGTTGTGTGAAGCTTCATTTAACTTATTTGACTACCTCAGAAATGTTTTGTGTTCAGTTTTTGTCCCTATTTTCTCAAGTAGAGTGACTTATTGTGACAAGGTTCCTAAACTTCTGAGTGTATAAATCTCACTTTAAAATAAGTAGCAACATTTTTACTCTCTTTATGCATATGTCCATCTTTTGCTTCATATTTACCAATACTTGAACCATTTTACTGCAAATCTGTTTGACTGGCTTCCAAATTAAAGTTAATACTAAAAAAAAACAGTAATGCCATGGCAATATTAATTCACTTTAAAGCCTCCTGGGCTTTGTAAACTGTAGGTTCACTTGAATTCTAATCTGCATGTGATAAGGCTTCTTCTTTCTTCTCTCCTATTCAGTTTTGAGCACAGTCGTAGGGGAGTACAGTCTTGCTTATGCTGGAGTCAGTGACAAACCTCCTGCAGCTTATGCTAGTATGGTAGGAATTGCAGGTCCTTCTTTGTCCCTTCCCAGCAGAGAAATTTACAGTATAAGAGCATTAAGAAAAATCTATTATTGGCAAGTGAAAAATCTATTGTATCTACCATAACAGATCACTTTCATTAGACTTAGCATTTTCTCTGATTGTTTAGTAACCTCTTGATTTCCAAAAGCTTGCAAATCATGTCCAAAAAAATCTTTAAGCCATACAATATGGCACTTTTGCACTGAGCCAGTATTTTCTAAAGTTAAGAATGTCATCAAGCCTGGAAGAGCTGAAGCCATCATTATTACCTATTTGGCTACTCTTGGAGTATTATGACTGATGTCAACAGGCATGGATTTTGTCCTTGTTTTATAGATTGAAAATGACAGTAAAAATGTAGAGATGTGACCAGAATTAAAGGTTACACTTACATGGTGAGTCCTAGTGTTGCACAAACTGTGATAGCCTCTTTTTTTTTTTTTTTCCTCATGATAAGCCAGTAAAGATTAACAGCCTTTCTGACCCAGGAGCTGGGAGATGGCCAGCCAAAATAGTGGTATGTTTGGATTTCTGCATGAGACACCAAGATGTTTTAAGCGGGTAGTAAAGCTCTTAGGATCCCATTTCCTTCTATTAGTATAGCTACATCAGGGAGAAACCTTGTGCTTTTTTTCTTTTTTTTTTTTTTGGTCTTGACATGTATTCTGCTGCTCAGTAATACTACATTGAGTCCTGAATGCACTCCTTCCTTAAAAGTTAACATTGCTTTTCAAAAAACATTTTTCCTGCCACAGTTACTGTAAATCGCAGTGCATTTTCTAGGTAGGACACTTCATGCTTCTCGAGATGGTTATTAACAAGGACCTTCTTGTTTAGTCAGATTTTAAATATGTACACCAAGCAAAACAAAGGCAAATCTGCTGTAGTGATGCCCAGAAACAGGTGAGAAGGCAGAGTCAGTAGCTGTCCCCTCTGGTATGCAGGGTCTTTCCTTGAAACAGGGGACATACAGTACAGCCCCATACCTGCTCATCCATTCCTTGCAGTGTCAAAAGCAATCCCAGGAAGAAGCAGCGGGCAGCACCTTGTGCCCTTGTTCTTAGGTCCTGCTGTGCTGCAGCCATGGTGAACACGTGTGACTGAGGTACCGCTGGTCAGTGGCAGCTGGATGTCCATTTCAGTAGGCTCTGCGTGGCATTGTCCCTGGGTCAGATGGCGCTGGGGACCTACGGGAAAGCCTGTGTCACTGCCCAGAGGAAACGGACAGAGAGCAGGCTCCACAAGGCCAGTGTGATGTCTCAAGGTTACATGTGAAGGGAGGCGCGTGAGGGTGGCTGGGTGCAGGGAGATGACCCTGTGCTTCGTGCTTTAGAACTGCCTAGAAATTATTCTGATGAAAATTTTTGTGAGAGAAGAATCTCATACACTGATCGGTTTTGCTAAAGTCATGTGTTTCTGCAAACTCACAGCAAGATGTGGAGGATTCAGAGGGACACCTGCCTGCTTTCCTTAACATGTGCACATTGATGGTGAGTCCTCTCCCTGGGCTTGCAGCTGTAGGGCAGCCTGTTGCTACATAACAGGTTTTTTTTACTTGCCACCTGTTTACATCTTTGTGTGGTCTCGCCGACCTGGATCTGCAAAGTGGATTGTTTCCTTTTCCACAGGAAAAAAAAAAAAAAAAGGGAGGACTTTCAGAAAATTCAGCTCATTTCACGGACCTGGCTTTGAAGGTGATTGCACGGGAGAGGTGCTTGGGGCACCGAGGTCCCTGCCCTGCTGCTGTGCCCAGGAGTGGGACATCCCAGGGAGTCCCAAACTTCCTAGCCCCATAGCAAGGCAGTTTAGTGCAGAATTACTCCTGGCAGGATAAAATGCCTGGGATGGACATTTGGGCATGTGTACCGCCAGCTGGCAAAGTAACTAGATATTTCTCATGAGAAATGATTGATTTGTGCAATTTCAGTCTTTTTTTTTTTTTAAGAACACTGTATTTAATTCCTACAAGAATAAGAAAAACAGTCCAGAAAGTGGGTTCAAAAGCCTTCCTTTCTCTCTTTTTTTTTTTTTTTCTTTCTTCTCAGAGCTGCCTCTGTCTTTTGCTGGTCTTTGAATACTACACACACCAGGGGCATCTTTTTTGATGGAGAATCAGTCTTTGGTGTTGTGTGTGGAATAGAGAAGTATTATGTGACCTCCGGGAACAAAGAGATGAAAGGTCCCAGCTTTTTCACAGCCTTGTTACGTGATGAAGCAAACTGCTTCATTTCTCTGAGGTTCCCTGCTGGTCTTCAGCTGGTGGCAGATCTCCAAATCCCTCCATCCCTCACAGCCACTTTTTATACACCTTTCCTAGAAATCGATGCCTCCCTCATAAGTTTGTGTGGCTGCTTTCTAATCTTGAATCTTGAAATGATTTTTTTCCAGGAAAAACTCCTTTCAAAAGCATTGTCCATCTCTTGGCCTTTGGTTTAGCGAGCAGCCATACAAACCATTGGGCCTGCCCAGCAGCAGAGCCTCCTCCCTGCCCTGGTGGACTATGAATGTCTGAGGGAAGCTGGGCTCCCTGAGAGTGGATCTGTTGGTGGTCATAGCACAGAATTGCAGCCCCAAGGACAGGCATGTGCCTCCTTGCGGTAGTGGCAATACAAAACAAAAGTGGCTGGATAATCTGCAGCAGAGTAATTTCTCAGGTGTAATTCCGTGTCAGTGCACAAATACATGTGCTGGACAACACAGGGGTTAAATAAGTAACTGGAGAATGGCAAGGAAGGAGAAAGGAGATGATTCTTCTTATCATGATGCCTTCTCATGGAAAGGTCACTACCGGGTTAAAAATACCTCAGAGCTGTGACCCCAGCAAGCTTTTACCAGCATGGCTTTGCACATTGTCTTCAGACCATTCAAAGCAAAGTTGCTCGTCTTCGCACACCTGGTCTTCTGAGGTTTTTGTGAGGTGATTCCTTCACTCTTTGCCTTTCCTAGCCTCCGACAGCAGCTTAGCTGCAGAAGGTAACACTGGTAGTAGTGGAAAGTGTCAGTCAGTCAGTGCTGCTCTGCTGCGTGTCGTGTCTGCAGGTGTTCATGGCAATTGCTTTGTAATGGGATGATTTAGTTTTGAGCTAAGTTTTGGAGCCTCAAAACACAAAGCCTTGGTTTACAGAATGTCTTCCTTGCATCCTTCCTGTCCAATTGGATGTGGGTGAGAAGTAGAAAGTCTTGTTTGATTGTTTCACATGTTATTTTAAGAGAATTTAAAGGCAGAGGTGAGGGAGTTCAGCAAGAAGATATTTTCTTCAGCTTCTGGTTTCTAATTACATCAAGTTATAGCCCCGCCTTCTTAGTTGCTAAAAGTACAAGCATGAACTGGAAAAGAATGAGATAATCCATGGTAAAGCATGCAGAATAAAGATCTCCATTCAGATCTTTACCTTTTATCCTGAGCTCCTAATGCCAAGAATTAATGCTATCTGAAAATACACAATGAATGTGCCCTGCTGTGGGCATCTGAGATAATCCTAATTACTTTAAGTGTTAGTGAGAAGGGTAGGCATTTGAGAAGGAGAAAAGGGATTTACTGTGAAATAGTATATCTGTGCTAAGAGGTACAGGCTGGACATGGTTTTGGTTCCAGTTCCTTAGGTGTGGGGTGTTTTTTGTACCAAGAGGCAGCTCTGCTTGTGCTTGACACTTCTTGGAGAAGGGTAATTTCCATGGACATACATTTCTAGAATTGGACTATTTCCCCTTGTGTTAGTGACATGCAAAGAAGAAAGGAAGTGCCATTCCCATTTTACTCTCTTCTCTGCATTACAGAGATGTAAGGAGGGAGGTGGCAAAGGTTTTTTAGATGAGCTCGCAGACAGTAGCAGAGAACTAAAAGATACTCAAGATTCAATGAGTGTTTTCTGTGTTCAGAAACATGAGTCACTGCAGCTTTAAAAATGTGATTGTGTTCAGAAGAAATCTTACAAACACAGCTGATGAAAATTGGTCTCAATTTTCTGAAGGTTTTGCTGTGACCTAGCAGGCACACACTCAGCCACAGGCCCCTGGCTGCCGGTATTTTTAATCTGCACAGACTGGAACACTAGAGTATAAAACCAGTCCCCTTGCACCGCCGATAACTAAGACCTTCCTCCTTTCAGCACTGGTTTCTTCATTCTAGAGTGAAACACTCAGTCCTCTGTGTTTTCAAACAGTGCATGCATACTGCATGGCCAGTTCAGTGTGGATAGATCTGGTTTTTGACCTTCTGTCTACTTAACTCAGTGCTGAAAGAGCTGAACATTTGCAGGGTTAGACACTCCAAAGATAAGAGGTGGCAGAGTGGAGGTTGTTTGGGAGAGCTTGGCATGGCTTTTTTGCATGTGTTTGCATTAGGATTTCATCAGGCCCATCTTGAGATGATGTACAGCAAAGTCAAGACAGAACCTAGCACTCCTGTTGGCACAGTTTCTTCACAACAGGAAAATAATGTTTCTCTGTAGTTTCTCTTCTGCCTTCCTCTGTAGCTGAGCCAGCCTTCATTCTGTTGGTTCTCTGGTTCTGAGTGCTGTTTCTGCAGGAGTAACTGTTTATTTTTTATATATATATTTTTTATATGTTTTCATAACATATGTTTATAAACATATTTTATATGTTTTTATATTTTTTATTTTTATATGTTTTCCCGAATGCTTTGTTAGGCAGCTGCCACGGGTGCTGTGCTTGTCAGGCTGTTCACTGGTGGCTGTAGCTTGTCAGGCTGTTCACTGGTGGTTGGTGGCAGCGTCAGCCCTGCGGGGTCAATCTGAGCCAAGGAGTGATGGGGTACTATCCAATTAGGTGGAAACGGGGCAGTGTTTTCAAACAGATTTCAACCCATGGTATTTCTGCACCATTCCACTGCCAGTCAGTCCCACTGATCTGGTTGCTGCATGGAGAAGACTGGCACCAGTCCTTGAGGTGGTGGCAACCTGAGGAAAGTGCCCAGGCTGTTCTCTTACCTTCCACCCTTCACACAGCTGGCATGGCTTGCTTCTGGGTTTCACTGCCACTGGTTTCCCAGGCCTGTTGTTTTTTTAAGACACCTCACACAGGATTTTCAGGGAATGGAGAGGAAGTCACTCCTTGCTTAAACCACATCAATTTCTGGGGATACATACAAAGGGAGAATGCCTTGGCTACAGAGGAGGGGACACCATGAAAACAAGTTCCTGTCCATCCTCACACCAAAACCCAGGCATGCTTTAATTGTGCTCTCGTGCCCTCAGCAGCGTGGCTCCATTCCCCTTCATCCTCTTGTGGTAAGTGTGGCTGTGCCTGCAGGCTTATGTGTGCACGCGGGGAGAATTACGTGGTCCTTAGGAGCATGTGGGACTGGCATACTTATTTTCCTTTTCCTTGCAAAAGCAGGTGAAAGAGCTTTAAAAAATGGATTGTACCTCTCAACTTTAAATCTTTTAAAATTGCTTCTTACTGAGAGTTTAATAGTTTTTTAAATGTAAACTCAGGAAAATATTTACTTTTCAAGCATGAATATCCTTCCGCTTTCCCACATCATTGAAAGCATATTATTCTTTTCAGTCCATTGAATTCTGGGGATCACTCACGTTAAAAGTCAATGCGGTTTCCAGTGTCAGAAGATGTAAGGTTTTGTGTTTATGGTTGGAATCCCTTCTCACTGCTTTTCCTATGTGTTAGTAGCTGATTTTTTTTTCTTTTTTGCAGATTCATATGGCTTAAAAGTATTCAGGTGCTTTCCCAAGGGTAAAAGGTAATTAGATCAAGGAATGGTCTTTAAAAACTGCCACAGACTCAATTCTGGTACTGTTATTTACACAGATAAAGGCTGTGCAACAGCAGTGGGAGGATCAGCCACAAGCCTCAAACAGATGAAACTCATAGACCTAAATCAAAAAGAACATGGGCTTTGTTTCTTTGAACTCGGAACTTTTACATTTTATTGCCGTGTGATTAAAACACTGGAACAGAATTGCTCATTTCCTTTTTGCTGCCTTTTTATAGCTACAAGTCCCAAATCAAGTATCTTGCTCTTATTATCAGTTTTGCACCTACCCACTTCTCCTTGCTTGACTTACGCATCTCCCATTGACTGCAGTGGAAGTCTATCCAAGTAAGCAGTGCAGGTTTGGGCTACAGGGGTAGGTCTCATTTGCTAGAGAAAATAACTCTGTAGTTCCAGGTTGGTTTTAAAATCTGTGTGGTTCTACTTACATGTTCCTGTGTATATGCAGAAATTAATTTACATAGCCCAACTTCCATAACTCTCAGAACTATGACCAATATGAAGGTCAGTGGAAGAAAAGCCCGTGTTATTTGGATCACTGCTTCAAGATCTCAGATGCCAGTTGGTGACTGGAACTGTTCCCACGTAAAGAAACCTGCCATCTGAGGTTTGATAATGATGTCTGATGCTCCATGAGAAGTGCTGGAAGACTGGTGGAGCTCCACTGGTCCAGAGAGCTTAGGACCCACTGCCTGAGGTGCTGAGAAACAGATGTGCTGTTCACAAAGGAAGTTGACTTCTGTGTCATTCCCCAGACAATAATAAGTTGATAATAAGTTAACATAGAGCTGCTGGATAAATGGGACATAAGAATAAAGCTTCAGTTTTCTCTCTTGGGGTTTTTAACTTTTGGGTTGTGTAGCATCTTGGGTGGGTTTCTTGCTGGACTCTTTACCCTTAGAAATTTCTGTATGTTTCTCACAGGGATTTATAGATCTCAGTATTTAAAAATGGGCCTTTCCATCACTCCAGGCACATGCACGCTAAAAGTACTAACAAATCCTTTCAAATAAATAAGCTGCTTGCCCATTTGGCTACTCAGGAGTAAACAAAAAATTATCCCCTTTCAACCCCAATCGCTTCTTTCATACTTCTGTCCTGGAGCCTGGGAACAGGGAGACTTCTTACAGCATGTCCTAAGTCTTAAGGTGCTGGGCTTTACTAGGTCAGAGCAGCAGGAAGAGGGTTCAGAGTAGAGACCTAAGCCCTTCAGCCAGTCACTGGTGGCCAAGCCACAATGCTGTTTGTTTACTTCGTAATGCAAGGTACCTCGTGAAGAAAGAGATGATTCCTGATGTCAGATGTGGCCAGATCCAGATGAAGCTTGTGCTGGTGACTGGCAAAAGCTATTGCCCTGAGTGACCTTGGAGGTGGTGGTCTCTAGGATAGATACACCAGGAGAGGCATTGGCTGCACGTTTTCTGTAGGTGTTTTCCCCTTTGGTATCTGGGTGCAGATCTGGGTACAGAGCATCCCTGCTCCATCGTTCTGTAGTGATCAAAGCGTGAACCACTGTGACAGACTAGTCGCCTGAAATAATAAATGATCTGTGCTTCAGGTCAAGGGAGTGTGGTGCTGACTGAGCCACACAATGAGTATGTTACGGCTCTGTGAGCCTGTCCTACCCGGTGAGCTTGCTTCCTTCCAGAGGAACAGAAGTGTTGCTCCATTCCGCCACTCTTTTCCCCTAGCCTACACGTTTACATCTGGTCTGTGTCGTAGAAGCTCCTAGGTAGTGATGAAATCACAAGCAGCAGATTACTACAGGAAGCAAAGTGGGAAGCTAAGTGCATCCTCACCCAGACAGTGAGGAGGTTGTGCTTTCCCCTTCTTGGACTCTGCCATTAACCCCACTTACCCACAGAAAAGAGGGGGGGGATGAGACAGAACCTCGGGAATCGCCTCGTGTTCTCATGGCAGAGAAGAGCCTGGCTCTTCCACCTCGTGATGTGTGTATCCGATCCTGCAGCACTTCTTGGGTTCACGGTGAGCTAGAAAAGGTAAAAATCTACAAAGATGTTTCAGGCTGTGAGCTACCAAAGTGCTGCTCTAGCCTCTTCTTTGCACCTGCAAATCAGTGTCCTCCTCCAGCAGTCTGACTCAGTGTGTGAGACCTGCTCAGCTGTTACCTGCACTTGACAGCTGCCGATGATGCGCGATGATGCTACAGACCCAGCTTCTTCTTTCATTGTCATTAGGCTGTTAGCAGCAGTCACAGGATGATGCCTAAAAGCTGTTGAACGTTACCTTTTCAGCCCTCATAACTAACCACTGCGCATTCTTTTCTCTTTCTAGAGAGGAGAAAATGTAGTCAAGGATTAATATTCTATCCATGGGATAAAGTAGTTGTTTTATGTCAGATCTAAAGGACAATAGTAGGTGGCGTCTGCTTTGGGAAGGTGTTGTTAGGGGCTACCTTGTCCCTCGCATGCATCAAAGGAGTGACTTAAATGGAATAAAGAAGTCAGGTTCTACAAAGGCAAATATGGGCAAAACTCCCTGAAAGTGTCAGAAATTGTTGTTTCATCTAGTCATGGGGAAAGTAGTTGAAAATAATAATGCGAGATCTCAGCTGCATAATGTCTCTTCCATTTCTAGGTAACCAGCGTTGTGTTCAGAATAAGGACAAATCAGGAAGCTAAGCTACAAATGGAAGTTACCACAGAAATATGCAATACTGCAGAAATGGGATGTTGTTTTTTTGTTTGTTTTTAAGATAGCGTGTCTTGCTTTTGCAGTAATAGGGTGAATCCAGGCGACTGCTGTTTACTTTCCTTGAATCCCTTTGGATTTGCTTGGCTGTGAAAGTCAAGCGTGCCCTTTTATTCTTAATGGAACTTGAGCCCTGCTAGAAACCCCTGGAGCCCGCAAGCACCCAGTGCCCAAGCGTGGAGGAGCTGCTGGCTTGCGCACAGCAGCGTGGTGCGAGGACAGAACCTTGACTCCGTATGGCTTGTTCTCGTGCAGTTGTACCAGATTCATCATAGCTTCTAAAAAACAAGCTGTGGTTGTAAAGTATATTCTCTTTTAAAAGATCACAGGCTGGTAATACTCTCCACCAAACAGTAAAATCCAGAACATAATAAGTATTGATGGTTAAGGTGTCAGGGGCCCATGGAGCTCCCGCTGTGATTTAGCTCCCTCCGACTGCCTCAACTACCAATGCATTTCGCTAATTACATCATAGATTTTCCTATTGATGAACAGAATCTGAATTAACACGGGAAGCACCAATGTTACCCTTTCACTATTATTGTTGTACAAGAAGCCGTGGCAGATGCTGGCAGTTAGTTACACAAACATTAGTATTAACGATTGGCCATTTGGAATTGGTGACAAACTGCCGCCCGCCGGAATCCTGAGCCTGAAACCAATCAGGAAGTTAATGAGGAGAGAAATTACCACTGCAGCTTCCCCTTAATTATATTCACGGTAGGCAGGAAGGGAGTGTTGGGGGTGGATCTCAACTCATCTAAGGTTAGGAAGGTCAGAGACCCTTTTACTTGGCTTTTGTATCTACTGCAAATTGCAACGTTGCGGCCATTTCTGGCGCTGTATGCTCTTCAAATTCTTTAATATTTGGTCCCCGCCCTGGTCTGTCCGAGCCAGGGCCGCGGGTCCGTGCAGCCTGGGGGGTTCCTGCGGCCCCCGGCGCCCACCCGGTCTCTCCCTGCGCCCCGGGCTGCGGGCGGGGGGCTCAGCCGCTGTGTTTCTCTCTCTCTTCCCACCCCCCACCCCTTACCCGCAGTGTTTTCGCCGCCCAGCAGCCAGGACTCCGGCCTGGGGTGCCTGTCCAGCAACGAGAGCACCAAGGGGGACTTGGAATGCGAGCCCCGCCAGGAGCCCGGCGCCTTCGCGGTGAGCCCGGTGCTGGAGGGCGGCGAGTAGGGGCGGCGCGCCCGGGCCGGCGGCGCAGCAGCGTTCACTGTTTAATCGTTTTGTTCGGGGGGTTGCGGGGCTGGGGGAGGCTGTTTCTTCTTTCGGGGTTCGGGGGGAGGCTTGGGGGAGCCCCGCGTCGGGTGCTCTGGGCCCGGCGAGCAGGCGGCGGCCGCCGTCGGGGCGCGCCCGTCCCGTCGGGGCGCTGCGCGGGCGCTGCGCGGGTTTTCCGCTGGCGGGGCAGAGGCGAAGCGAGGGCCCGAAAGCCGTCGGGGTGTCTCGGAGAAGCCCCCTCGGGGCCTCTCTGGGAGGCGAGACCCCCCTCAGGCGTTTCCGACGGTTCCTTAGGGCTTCGCGCTGCTGTTGGACTCGAGGCGTGCTCTTCGCGTGTTGCCAAATTAACGTGTTTTGCATATTACA
>NC_048926.1:28299538-28300897 GCF_011077185.1 Oxyura jamaicensis
GGTCG
Source organism: Oxyura jamaicensis (assembly GCF_011077185.1). Lineage (NCBI taxonomy): Eukaryota > Metazoa > Chordata > Aves > Anseriformes > Anatidae > Oxyura > Oxyura jamaicensis. Next base: position 28,299,544 of record NC_048926.1, read on the forward strand.
GTGGAGGACGACACGTTTGTGACCCCCTTTCCCCCCCCCCAGAGGGACTGAAGGGCGTGTGAGGTGCTCGCGGGGGAGGCCAGCTGTCAGCGGAATGAAAACGGAAATGCCCTGAGCGATGGAGAGCCCGCGACAAAGCGTATCGGTCCCCGCACCTCACCCCGTGCTCTTTACTCCTGGGTGCAGTTAATCGACAACAGAGGATGTTTCCCATGGGTGCTCGTCCTCCCTCACACACACCATACGGCCCTCGAGAGAAAATCGCCCCGAGTCCCCCTCCTCCCAGAACGAAAGGAGCAATTAAGAAACAGCCGACGAATAAAATGCCACGCAAATGCCTTGGTAATTGCGTACGCCTTGCTCCTTATTCTCGCCGGCAAAATACTTACCAAGTCTTAAACCTGATTTTCTAATTAAGTACCCTCGTTAAATGGTGTAATTCGTGTAGCAGATACAGTGGAAATGTGCCTGGGGAGAGCAAAGGAAATTTGGGGGCAGTGAAACGGATTTAATCCCAAGGAGCAGCCAATGCCTCCCCGGGCCGGGACTTCTGCTGCCGCCAGGTACCGGTGCGCAAGCAGAAAAACCCTTGCAGGGAATTCGCTTTGCCTCAGCCGATGTTCCCACACCCTTCACTAATGCACTGCACTTCGGATTTTAACTTCTCGCTGCCATGTTGGAAATACCCGCGTTTCAGTGAGAAGCCTCCCCACGGCTGGAGATGCAGAAAGTCACCATCCAGCCGCATCAAACGCAGCGAAAAGGCTGCGGCCAGGCAGACTCGCTCTGCATTGCACGTGTCTTTCTGCAGCCACCGTTTGCATTTATGTAGCCACTTTGGCGAGTAACACCGCCAGGACAACGGACCCACACGGGTCCGAGGCGCAGCTTGCACCGGGAGCCCAGCGCATCCTTGCTCCGCGCAGCTGCTCCAGGGCAGCTCCTGCTCCCGGCGCAGCTTCTCGCTGCTCCAGCCCTTCGAAACTTTGACAAAACTTTGAGCCCAAAAATCCTAACAGTGGCCACAGACAGGATTTACTGCGGCAAGCTGCACTGCACCGCTGCTCGCGGGTTGCAACACCCCACGGGGACACCTCCCCGGACCCTCTCGCCCCGTCTCTTGCAGGGAGCGGTCCCTGTGGGGGGCGTGGGGGGCGTAGTCCCCGCTCCTGCCCCTCCGGCGAAGGGTGGGCAGCGCCGCTGCCCCGACGGCGGTGGAGAGGAGCCCCCCCAGCACCCCTCCTTCCCCCCGCCCCCCCCCCCCGGGGGGGGGGGGGGGGTGGGGGGCGGGCGGGGGGCGGGGGCCAGCCGAGGGGGGCGCTGGGCTCGGCGGGGCGGCGCGGGCAGCGGCAGA
>NC_048926.1:28301297-28380508 GCF_011077185.1 Oxyura jamaicensis
CGAGGGCACGGGGGGGGGGGGGGGGGGGAGGCTTCTTTCCCCCTGCCCCGACGGGCGCCGCGGGGAGAGGGAGGTTGGAGGGGCGGTGTGACACCCGTCGGGCGCAGAAAGGCCTGGGGATGTCCGGATGCGGTTCCGGGGGGACCGTCGGGGGCAGCCGTGCCTTAGACGTGGCGCTCCTGGGCCGGTTTCTATGAGCCGGCCGGGAAGGAGCCGAGCACCCACCCGCACGCCCATCGTTTTGCGGGTTTGTGCGGGTCAGCGCGGCCGACCGAGGGCCGTGGTGTGATGAGGGTGGGAGGGCGAGCTCCGTAACCGGAGATAACTCTCAGCGCCGGGCTGCTCTCCCGCTCCGTCCCGGCACGGCTCGGCCGCCCTCCGCCCCTCCCGGTCCCCTCGAGGGCAGCATCTCCGCCCGCCGTTCCTTGCGGACGGGAATTTGGGGTGTCCCCCTCCCTTCCCACGCCCCGGATTTCCTCCGGCGGCGCGGAGCCTCTCCGCACCGCTCCCTGGCCCGACAAAACGCCGGGGAAAAAATCCGTCTTGGCTCCTTCCAGAAAGTGAAACAAATAAACTTCGCCAGCAGGATATAAATCTGGCGGATAGGAACGGTATTGACTTGCACGCCCAAATTTTCTCCCCTCTGATATATGAACTTCCCAGCTTAAAAGATTACAGTAATCACGGGAGGACAGTGTAAATCGAATCTGATAGCAATAACTTTTGGGGAAGGTCAGGCTCAAGTGAAATGTTACCAAGCAACAGGCATTTTGTTTGCAAAATACAATCAAAGCGTATTGATGAGAAATTCTTCCCTGCCAGCCAGTCAGCACTTTCTGCTAACAGCTTCACGGACGAAAAAGCGGAGCAGGTCTCCATAAATCAAGCCCCGCGGCGAGCGGGGGGAGTCGGGGCCCGGGCCCCCCGAAAAAAGCAGCGCAAGTGGCGCCGACCTCGGCCCCAGGCTCTGTTTCGGCTTTTGGCGATGTAGAGAGCAAGCCAGAAATTGGTTTTACGAATAAAGAAAATGGTGAAGACAAGGCAGAAAATTATCTCCTCGAGGGGTTCTCTTGTCGCCAGACGCCGCTTAACCTGACAACTTGCTCGCTTCCAGCCAGCCCGAGAGCTGGGAGCACAGAGCAGGGCTTTCTCTCTCTTTTTCTCGTCGCTACCTGTACTAAAATCGTGCTCAGACAGATGAGAGGATATAATTATTTACTCCCCTAGCCCGCCCTGTTATTAGACCCCGGACATCAGTCTCCTGGAAGATGACCCTGTACAGAGTAGCTATTTCCCGATGTGTTTTAGAATCAGATCCATTTGTTTTATTCTTCCTGCCGGAATAGGTCCTTTCGGTGGGACAGTTACCAAGTTCTGCTCTGCGCAAATGGAGCACCTACCAGCTGCTCCATCTGCACCTGCCTCCCCTAACCTCCAAAAATTCCTTCCTTGGTGCTCTACTCACATACTTGCATCTCTCACACGCTGCATTTCTGTTTTGGTAACAGTCATCAAGGCGTGTAAGCAATTAATGAGTGCTAAATTGCGTCTTCTGCTAACTTCACGGTAGGCGTCTTAATGCAACACAGTGACAAGCCTCCAGGGAAGAGACTTGGAAAGGGAAGAAAGTCGGGAGCGAAACTGTTCTTGAATCAAAAAATAAATAAAAAAAATCAAACAATCTATCACCCACCCAAAAACAATAAAAACAAAACCAAAGCAACAACAACAACAAAAAGACAAGAAAAGTAAAAAAACGACCAAAAAAAAATATCCCAATCCCAAATCAGAAACCTTCCCTCTGCCTCAACTCATAAATTTTACAGGACCCTAGCTTTTGTGGTTTTCTGATATTTCGGGTATCAATCCACTCTAATAATAGAAATAGGGAAAAGAGCAGATGTGTTTGGACTCCAAGAAAATCTGTGTTGCAGAAAGGGCTGTCCTAACAATCAAACAGCAGAGCTGTTTAAACAGAGAGTCAGCAGTGGGAATATCAAGGAAGCAAATTTGGATCCAAAGCATTAGACCAAGTTTTCCAGACAAGTTATTAACTCGAAGAGAACAGTTTCTCTCTCACACCCGTTTAACTTTACTTGGCCCTTTCACAGTATTTGCCTCATGATTCTTAGTGCATAAATTCTGAAGGAAAAATTGGTATATAAATTGCTACAAATTTGTATCAGCTTGGTATATCAGTGTATATTTCACAGTGAATGCACGCACAGTTCTCCAGCTTTACTGCTTCGTGGGTTTCATTCGTACAGCATCTCTGTAGATCTGGGTGTGTATCTGTGTGCATGTTTTTTGATGAATACTTTCCATCAGTTATACTAATGAGAAGGCGATTCCCCTAGATTCCTCAGAGGAATTTCACCTCAAGGTGAAAACTAGAACTCAGGCAATTTGAAATAGATATACATATATTTAAACTTAACTAAATGTCCTCTGAGGACAAGGTTTTTTTCTGAAAACCCCTAACACTCTCGCGTGAAGCATACTGGTGGTGCCAAAACCCCCTTTTGGCTAAGCTCAGTGACTGCATACGTTAAATAAAAAATTAGGTTTTTAAACCTGAAAATACAGGTATTTGGGATAGATACCTGCCTGCGACATTTCTACATTTCAGCAGCACGGGAGGGCATCTATAACGAATCTTCCCAGTCCGCAGGTTATTTGAGGATTGCTTGTTTCAACCAAGGCGAAACCTCACCTCGGCAAGTTCCTCCGGCAGGTCGCGACTGTCGCCAGGACACGGTTTCTGTCGTGCCGGGGGAGGCGGTGTCCGGGCCGGGGGCACAGCCAGAGGGGTCCGGGCGTGGGTGATGCCGACAGCGAGAAACGCTGCCCGAGGGGAAGGACCGAAGGCAAACAGCAGCAAAACCATCACCAATAATATTTAAAAAAGGACGCAACCCGCTCGTAACCCTGCCTGTGCTAATAACAGCGTTTTGCCAAAGTCGCCGTAATTCTGCGGGTTTCGCCCCTTGAGCTGAGGGGAGTTCTGCTGGGGGTCCCCGCTGTGTCCTGCCCCGCTGCTGTGGGGGCCTGGGCACGGACTGGTGCTGCAGACTCGGACTTCATCAGGATGAAGGGTTTTTTATTTAGACTCTGATTAATTCTTATAGCCTGTCCTCGTGAGGGTACTTTTAAAGGTACTGAAAACTAAACAGACGGAAAATATCTTGAAAATAATCATTGCTCAAGATGAGGAGGCATATTCCCCGTTAGGGAGGGCTTGTCATACTCTATTTTTTAGTATATATTTGCTCCCCGGTGAGCGCTTGTTACCAGCCGATAGGGATACTTCGGAAAAGCACGGTAGCACAGAAATGCGTTTACCTGTATGTGGTCCATTCGTTAATGCTGGGTACCGTAGTGCAATCTATTTATATGGAAATTAGGAGCGTCGTCTCCCTTAAATGCCCCTCTATCTGGCGAGGCAGGGACAGAGGTAATTAGCTGTCCTCAAGCCTGCCCGGTAAGCCTTCGATGTATAAATTGCCCATTCATTCAGACGTGAGTTGTTCTTAACATCCCAGCTCAGGTAATAAACGTGTGGTTATGAACATGTGAAGGGATTAGGAGGGAAAGGTAGCGTGATCCTCCTGTTTTATTTTTATTTTTTCCAATAATGGAAAACTATACCTGGATCTTACCACCCCCTCAGACGGATAATGTTACTGGCTTGCTAGCAGATGTTTCTGGCATTTCTTTTTGGCTGTAGAGCAAGACTGACACAGTGAGTGTATGAAGTGCACACGTACATCGTCTTCTTTATCGTATGCCTACATGAAGAGCTGCTGCCTCTCTGTTAGCACCGGAGAGTGAGCATAATTAAAAATTGGGTACCCACTGTAGGTTACCCACGTAAAAGAGAAGGGTGAGATCTTCAGAACGGTGTCATCTTCGGCAGTGTGTCTGTCTTCCTCAGCACCACTCCCATGCTCACCCCCTGCAGCCTGAGCTAGCAGCAGCCCAGGCTCCCTAGGATGGCCATGGCTCCTGCCTGGCACCAGCCATTCTCATGCAGAGAACCTCCCCTGGCCATGCTGGCCACCCACTGCCTCTGCCAGGAGCTCCTGATTTATTTCTGGCAGAGGAATGTGACTCCCCTTCTGGAGGGCACGGTGACCTCTCCAGGTCACGAGCATGTTTTGGAAGCCTTTCCTTACTTCATACAAGTTTCTGCATCTAGTTGGGCTGATGACCATGGGCTTGGGAAACCAAACAAGTGCTTGTATTGGTTTCTGCAGATAATATTTCACATAAAGGTATTCAAAAGCACTGCCCTGTGAACCAGTTAAGGCAGTCTCTGTCAGTGTCAGCTCACACAGTGTCACTTTCCCCAGATATTGATGTTTGTAAGGGAGATTGGCACTGCATTGTATGGGGGAGGGCAGCAGAACAGCATCCTTGGATGCTGTTGGAAAATGTCCATGAATAATCTTGAGCAAATACATTGCCCCCTTTGTGCATAAGCTGTGAAAGCTGTCTATCTTTTTTATTCTTTTATTCTTTCTGACTAGTGGTTTTATTTCAAAGGTTTCCATACTCTGGCTGGGTTTTACCAAAGTAACCAGATACTTGGAGCATCTCCATTTTTGAATGTCCTTCTGGCAAGTGTGGTCAAGGGGCTTGTTTTCAGCCCTGTGCTCAGCTCTTGCTCTTAGTTCTGAACACAAAAAACAAGGTACATGAAACAAGTGCTAAGGGAGGTTGTTGATTGTCCATCCTTGGCAGTATTTAAAACTCAGCTGAGCAGGAACCCAAGGAACCTGCTCTAGGTTTCAGGTGAGTCCTTCATTGAACAGGATCTCGGATTCTTTCCAGAGGTTCTTTCCAAAAAATATTTTTCTAAGTTTGTGCTCTGATGGTTCAAGGCATCAGCTGTGCTCAGCTTTGGGAGAAAAACTTGTGGTTCTTGCTGGGGAAAGAACTAGTTTCTGCAGAAACAGAACTGGAATACTCTGATTTATTTCAACAGTTCTTTAACCTTGAGCCATTAGACATGATGGAGTGGTTACACCAATGCTGTTGGACTCACAGAGGGAATTCTCTTCTCCCAGGTGCCCCCTGAATAACATCAACTCACAGCCAGTGAGACTGTGGAAGTGAAGAATTATGATGTGAAAGTCCTGAAGGTGTTTCTGTCTGGTAACCAGTGAGGGAGGATTGGTATAGCGTATTAGATTAAGCAGAAGAATGACAACTGCTTCCTTTCTTGTGTGTGGAAGAATGAGACAGATACCTATAAGGAAACATAAAATGCATAGACCATGTCCAATTACTATTTTGCAGTTTTGTTCTCATGAGATATTGCAAAGACAAAGTAAATTCAGCAGAATCTCTGTGATATATATATATATATTTTTCCTAGGATCTTGCTCTTCCCTTTAAGAAGAATGTATCCTCAAAAGACCATAAAAGCTTTTAGCCTCAGCTTTCTGTTAACTTCTCTGCCTTCCTTTGCAGACATGAATGAGGAGCGGTTGGGTGATGCCAGTGGAGCAGACAATGCTGAGACCTATAGTGACAAAGATACAGACCAAAGGAGTTCCCCAGACATGACTAAAGCTAAAAGTTGCTTCACCCCTGAAAGCCCTGAAATTGTTTCCGTGGATGAGGTTGGTTATGCAGTTCAGAAGAATGGTGGTAGCACAGAGAGTCGTCCAGACAGCCCCAAGTACCATGCAGAGCAGAACCACCTCCTGATAGAAGGTCCCTCTGGGACAGTTTCATTACCTTTCAGCTTGAAAGCCAACAGACCTCCACTTGAAGTGTTGAAAAAGATCTTCCCTAACCAAAAGCCGACTGTGCTGGAGCTGATCCTGAAGGGATGTGGTGGTGACCTGGTGAGTGCTGTTGAGGTTCTCCTGTCCAGTAGGTCTTCGGTGGCCAGTGGAGAGCGAACTTCTGCAGAATCAGATGGTCTTGTTTTGCCTTCCAATGGGCATATTTTTGAACACACACTGAGTTCATACCCTATTTCCTCTTCCAAGTGGTCTGTGGGCTCGGCCTTTAGGGTTCCCGACACACTGAGGTTCTCTGCTGATTCCAGCAATGTTGTGCCAAATCCTCTGGCTGTACCTTTGCAGCACCCTTTCCCTCAGCCACCACGCTACCCACTGATGCTGAGGAACACTTTGGCAAGAAACCAGTCTAGTCCTTTCCTGCCTAACGATGTTACCCTGTGGAACACCATGACGCTGCAGCAGCAGTACCAACTGCGGTCCCAGTACGTCAGTCCTTTCTCTAGCAACTCGGCCAGCGTTTTCCGAAGCTCTCCTGTCCTTCCTTCTCGCTCATCAGAAGATCCTCGGATCTCAATCCCTGATGACGGATGTCCTATTGTGTCTAAGCAACCTATCTACACAGAAGATGAGTATGACGAAAGGTCTGATTCTTCAGACTCGAGAATACTCAACACATCTTCTTAGACTGACATTAGACGTGTGATAACTAAGTGATATTTGCAGTGCAGCTGAACTACTGGGCCCGAAGAGGAGAGATGTATACTCTATGAAACCCTTGCAATTGTATTAGAAAGTGACTTTGCTTGGTATTGTACTATAGCAATAAAGACATAACTTATTTAATTTCTTGCACTTCACTGGATAATGCCAAATAGCAATACTCTGGCTTTTGCGCTGAGTGTGTACTACAAAGGAAGACTTTATGGCTATCAGTTACGGGACTCTGGAAGATTCGTAACAGAGACAGAAGCTCAAGGTCTACTTTGTTCCTTAACTCAGACAACTGGGGATATTTAACTAGAATACTTGAATGCTGTTTTATAAGAGAGAACTCCTCAGGACATAAGAAATCAAAAAAAAAAGTAGTTCAATTGCAAATGGACTAGAACAAGGACCAGTCATCATCTTTGCATTGAAAGAAAAGGCTGAAGAAAGAATTATGCACATGAAACTAGCATGAACTGCTTCTGTGCTGTTTGAGCTTGGACACTTTTTAGAGAAATAATCTTAAGAGTCATTCCTTTCCCATGGCTAGGTTGAAACGTGTAATGTCAGTGTAAAACCAATTACAGCTGTGAATTGCATGAAGCGTATTGTGAAATGAACACAAGATTAAACATTGTCAGGTTAATGTAGCATGCTAAGGACTCTAGAAAAATAAACTAAGATGATGATCTTGGTTTATGTCATTTATATTGGGCAAATGACATTTCTGAGGATAGAGAGATGATTAATCCTCAGCTGGGGCTAAAATGTCTAGCTCCGGCAACTGCAGTCAAGGGAAGCCTATTTTTCCCAGCCCAGGTTCTGCTCCCTGTCCTGTAGCTTGCAACTGAGATTAGGCAAATGTTATCATCAAGGAAGATGGGCTCTCTTGGATGTGTGCTACAGACTCTTCCAAGTTCAGCTGAGTAAAGCAGAACTTGCTACAATCACAGTAATCAGAGGAAAAAAAAAAAAAAAAAAAAAAAAAAAAAGGCACCCCCCGTGCTTCAGAAGCATCTTTTTTTTTTTTTTTTTTTCTTATACTATAGAAGTAGAAAAAAGGAAATAGGATGTAATAGCAGGCCTTTCTTTGAAACAATGTTGAATTAAATGGCAGCTTTCCTGCATCTGGAAAAGTGATGACTTGAACATTTTATTGCATGTTTGCATGCATTGATTCCACTGAGTATCTTACATGTGTCAGACTAACACTAGGAATTGCTTCTGATGATGAATGCCACTAAATTCTTTGTCCACTTAGAAGATTGTTAAGGTTTTAGTGCCATTTTTTCAACCATTCACAAGTGACCACATCTGCTTGACGTTCCCACAACGCAACTCTCAGTGCAGATGAAATGGCTGGCAGGCCTGTCAGGTACATAGGTTAGACCTACCCCTCAAAACCAGTCGAGGTTGCCCTGAAGAGGGGCTCTAAAGCAGATGGGCTTTAAGGCTGTACTATAAATCAGGCATGTTATCTGGCGTTATTGCTAATATGAGTGCCTGTATTCTCATTTGGCATTTCATATTCTGTAATGTTTGTGCACCCAGTGAATCTTGCATTTTATAATGATATTGAACAAGCACAAAAAGAAGGAGAATAAAATAAATGACAATTTTATTTTCCTTGGGGATAAGTGATCAGAAAGATATTTTTTCTTTCATAATTTTCCAACCTGTTCAATGAACCTGTAGCAATTCGCAGGTATATGCTAGAGAGCAAAGACATAAAGGTGGGGGGAGGGAGGAAAGAAAATAAATGACTTCCCTTATGGAAAAGGAAAAAACATCTGTAATTTTCATAAATGCAAAATTACAGTTTTGTACTGACAGATTTGCCTGTGTTCACATGTCACTTGTAAACAAATTCATCTTCAAGCCACTCCAGACAGAAAAGTAGTAGATAAAATAGGCTTGATCTTGCAGATAGAAAGGGATGAGGTAATGAAAAACTGCTCCAACATCACAGAGAAATTAGGTGTGAAAGGCAAGATGAGAACAGACAGGTCCAGGAGCTCTGGTTTTGAGCTCACGCACCAAAGAGATTTCCCTCCAGCAGAGATCTTTGTCTAGGCATCCCTAGGCTAAAAGAATTCTGTTTTGTTTGTTTGCTTGTTTGTTTTTGTTTGCTTGTTTGTTTTTTGTTTTTGTTTGCTACAGAGGATGAATATTCTCCAGCAGGAAGACCAAACAGTGGCGACAATGACAGCTCATAGTGATTTTACACACTACGGCCAGTGGAGTTGCACTGAACAGAAATATGATGTCTTGAAACTGGGACCTATCTTTCAAAGAAAGGTGACCTTTGGCTAAATTGGGGTGAACTGTTCTTACTATAAACACTTTTGTTGAAAAATGCAGGGTAGGTAGCTTGATTTTTGAATTTGATCTATTTTATAACAATGTTATCTGAAAAAAAAAAAAAAAAAAAAGAAGAAAGAAAAAAAAAAAACACCACAAACTAACAATAAACAATTCCCACCCCCCTTTTTTTTAGGCATTATAAAATATTTTTTACTGAATTCACAATTCCCTTTTTGAAATAAAGTAAACCTAAATATGTTCAAAATCAAAAAAATGCACTTTTTTTGAAGTAGAACAAGAGTGTTTTTTTGACCACAGGCAACTTCTGCAGTATTTCGGCCATCTACAAACATTAAACAAACTGCTAAACAAGCAAGCACAGAAACAAACAAACAAAAAATCGGATTGACCAGCAAAGATATCTCTGAAAAAAAAAAACAAACAACACTTTATTCAGCCAGCTGAGCTTCCAGGCTGGCACAAGTATTGTTTTTATCTCCCATCCACCATGCAGCGAGGACCTGGGTCTTTGCCTGTGGAAAACGCCCACTGGCTCGGTCATCACTCACACACGCATCTTTTTTTTCCCTTGCCTCAGCAGACCTTGCTGAAAAGGCCGCTGAATGTCCCAGGCCGTGCTCTTCCCGGCGTTGGTGACCCGTGTGTGTGGCCGCCGCCTCCTTTCCCACGGCCGGGCGCGGTGCCGCAGGTGCGGCGCCCGAGCCCCGCGTTTTCTGTCTCCATCTCATGGCAGGAAGAGGTACTTCCGAGTCGGAGCAAACGCCTCGTGCCGCTGAAAGGGGACGCATTGGTGAAGAGGAGTGAAGCTGGAGGTGCTGTTTGGGTGCTGAGAGACCACAGAGAAAAGAATGAATTTAAGCGTTCAAGAAAGGTAGCTGGAGACTGGCCAGGTCTCTGCTGGACCCTAAAGGGGTAAAGGGGTCCAGGGATCTTTATTGTATTTTGTTGTTGTTGTTGCTGTGTGTGGTACCAGAGCAGTGGCGGCTTTCCAGGAGCAAGAGAACCTCAGCCCTTCCCACCACACGGGTCCTGCTCCTGGGATACGTGATGCGGCTGAGGAGGTACCCAGGTGCCTCTGCAGGGTGCCCCTGGGCTGCTTTTTCCCCTGTTGGGCTAGTGATTTCACTGACCATCATACACGTGTACACATAAACAGGGAATGGCACAGGAAGCCCCCTCTGCCTGCTGCTCTGTTTGCAGTCAGCAGTGGTGCAGAGCCACCAAAAGAGGAGCAGAGCACTGATTTCTGCAGAGGCTGATGGTGCTCTGCTTGTGCCCTGCTAGCTGACCTCTAGCTGTGACAAGGTGGATAAAAACAGCAACAATCATAAAATCATAATTTCTCCCACAGAGGAGCGCTGTGGAGAGCCCTAACATGATGCTCACATTCTCCAGAGGCTCACATACCTGTGGAGGAGGGTGGGGGTGAGCATGGTGCAGGGGGCTATCCTGCTCCAGCTTCCCTTCTGCCATGCTCTGCTGCTGTTTGTCCTGCTCCCTGCCATGGTCCCCAGCTTGGCTCCTTTAGGGCCTGAAGGGCCACCTCCACAACATTTGTTGGATGCTTGGTAAACAGGCTTACCTCACATTTGTGCTGACACATTTGAAAAATGACTTTGATTCTCTCAGTATACTGTTTCAGTGATTCATTCTTTATGTGCATTTACTCAGCGGACGTGAGTGGGGAAATAAGATTGATGCTAAATTTATATGTTAATTTTAATATTGAAGCTATCCTGTATTTGAAGAATAAGATCAATTCTTCAATTTCATTTCTTACGTGATATTGCATATTGTCATTACTGGAAAATAAAATTATTTCTGAATGCACACTATCCAAACTTCAATTTTAGTGGACACATAACTCTGAAGCATCATTCTTCTCCCTTCCCTATAACCAACTAACTTAATACAGTATTTTAACATTCCCACACTAGTCTGCCACTGGAAGATAACAAAAATAAGTCTTTTCTCCCTAAATGTGTTTCGTTAATGTGCCGCCTGCAGATTTCTGCACTGTCACAGGCAGATTTCCAGCATGACTCAGCAACTCCCACCAGGCTGTTGCATGCACGGAAATCTCGGTATTGAGAGTAGCATCCCTTACTGGTGGCTAATTCCATTCATTTTTAGAGTAACAGAGTACTAGGGAGTGATAACCACATCTACACGCCAAACATGCCTGCATACTGTACAAATCCTGACACTAAGTGGAGGAACAAACTCTTAAAGCAGTACCAGGAAACAGATCCTGTAGAGAACGGATACAGAGCATCACATGCACAAAAGGCTTTGGCATCTACAGGAGGAGGTGTACTTTGAATAGGTCTGCTGCCAGAGGGCAGGCCTTCCTGAAGCTGCAACAGAAAAATAAAATAAAATAAAATAAAAAATTACTGCATTTTTGGGAATGTGGTTTGCAATTTTTTTTTCTTCAGAAGCTGTGCAGGAAATTAAGATAAGGTGTGGATATCAGGAACTGCCACAAGCTTATACCCCTGCTCTGCTTACTGACCTGATGAAGATCTCATAGGTCAGTTTAAATTTCAGGTGTCTCTTTTCCTCTCCATGAGAAAGGCAACTGCTACAAGTATTTCATGGTTTTTACCTGAGAAATATTAAGTGCTCTGTAAAAATTTAAGCACTCTGTAAATATGAGAGCACAGCATATTTACCAGAACACATAGTGTGAGATTTTTTTTTCCTCTCTCAGTGAAAAGTAGGAATGACGTTAGCTTTTCAAAAGCTGAACAGTGCCTGCAAGCAGCAAGAGCACCTCCCCTGACAGGCTTACGCCAGGATAATCCTGAGACATCAGCCACAGTCATGCAATGACAAAGTCATCATGTGTCCTAAAGTAAACACGCTTCAGGTTGTTTTCATCTGCCCTCCTACTCCCGAGCCTATAGACTTCACATGTTCCAACTCTTTCCTCTGTGACACCCAGAGAAATAGAGAAAAGCTGCATTTTAGACAAAACTGCACAAATTGACCCACTTCTTTTCCCTAAAAGCACTGAGTCAGAAAAAAAAATGAGGAACAGGATAGAAGCAGAAATCAAACAAGCCACGAAGAAGTCCTGTCTTTATTCTAAACCTCTGTGGCCCAACCTGAGCTGCTCAGGGAGGTTGGCAGGCTCGAGGAGGACCACTCTCCCCCTGTTCCTCCTGGGTGGAGGGACCTGGGAGCAGGCAGGGCAGGGCTCTGGCAGTAAGCATTTCACCCCAGAGCTGCAGCGCCCTGCCCATGGTTAAATGTCACCATGGGAAGATGGTGGCAGCAATATGATGGCTAAGGCAGTGGCAATAACTAATGGAAAAAGGCCCTTTCCTGCACCATTGTATGCAGAGGAGATGAAAAACCCCTTTCAAGGAACATCTCCATTTGGAAACTTGTCCTGCTGCCTTGCCCATGTGTTGCTGACATTTCTTTTTGCCACAGTGATTATAAACAGGAATGGGCAAGATTAAACCCCATGTATACAAAGAAATACAAAAGAGGCACACTGAAATAAAAAGAAATACAAAGAAACTTATTAATTCCTTGTTACTTGTCCAGTCCAGAGTTTTCTGTCATTTAGAAGGGCTGCATGGCAGGTGCGATGAGGGAAGCCGGAGATATCCTGATAGGGCTTTATGCCTGAGGGGATACTGAAGTAAAAATTTGGGTTCTTATTCTCACTCACTAACAGCATTCTCCTGGAAAATGCTTCAAGCTGTTCACATGGCAAAACAAGCATCTTGCTTTGGGAGCATCAACTGACAGGCTCACCTTGAACCTGACCTCCAAGCCCAGCAAAGCAAGGGCAGTGCTTCATGTCTGGTACAGCTACATGTCATTGGAAGGCAACACTGACTCAAGATGAACAGTTCATGAGCTATACAAAATTATTCTACATGGCACCAAACAACTTCTGGGAAGCTTTAACATCCTTTATAGATTTGGCCCAACTCACAGCTCTTACATTTTAAACTATGTGTCTTAGTCACTAATACACTTATTGTAGGATATATGTGAGATTCCAGTTTTGTCCTAATTTTTCTGCTATTTCTGTTTTTATAAGATTTTTCATGGGTGTAAACAAGAGGAACATTTGGGCATATGTTTTTTATTGCTTTTACCTCCTTTGCCAAATTATTCATAACCAACATTGTGGATTTTGAAAGAATGGTCTGGAATGGCTGTTGTTGTTGATAATGATGATAATGATGATTATTATTATTTCCCTGAGGGAGTGAGATGGGAGTTTATTTTGTGTTTATGTTGAAAACACAAACACTCCTTGGGCAATATTTCTGCTCCTTGGGCAATATGTCTGAGTGTCCAATGGGAGAAGGGTGTTCCCATGCATACCTCCTTCTGCTATTCTCCCCTGTTTTAAAGCAGAATAGCTATCAGTCACTGCAGCCCCTGTGAGCAAATGGGAATTGGGCTGGGGCTGGAGCTGATTTGCAGAACTGTGGTACAACTGCTCATAAGGAGTGAGAGACGGGAGAAATTTTTTTATCATTGGTGACTTCTGGAGAGACGTGCTTCCCATGGCCCAAGCCTGTGTTGCCAGAGGCAGCATGTGCATTGCTGCTGCCCTAAGAAGGGAGCAGAGTGCTCTACAGCAGAAGGCAGGAGGTGAGATGGGCTAACCTCGCTGCCTGGCTGTTCCCATTCCTTGTCCCTGGAAAGCTTACTGCACGAGGTTTTAGTAGGCTCGTGTGATGTATGGGTATGGAAAGCTATGACTAATTCCCCCAATGACTGGTATATGTTTAACATCCAAAATCTCAAGCAAACATTCTGCTTGTTGAGTTATGATCTGGCATTCACCCATTTCCTGATTTGGCCATCACTGCTGGCTGCTGTTTTAACAGATTTTCGTTTTTTCTGCTGCCGGTCTGGCAACAGGAGAAATAACTGTGGTTGTAGGTGTGGTGAAAGGCAACACAATCACCACCACCCTGCTCTTGGTGGCGGCGCTCTGACTCCTCACTCCCTCCTTTACAGCACTGCTCTTCCAGTTGATTACACATCCTGAGGCCTGAAGGCACTGGCCAGCAACCAGTTACAGTGACCTGCTCTTAATTCATTTGCAACTGATTAAAATTAGTGCCTGAAGGTAATTTGCCATTTTGTTTTGTTTTGTTTTGTTTTGTTTTGTTCGTTTCACCATTACTGTCCTCCTCCACCCTGAAAAAAAAAAAAAAAAAAGAAAGAAAACAGTGTACAAAAAGCCCCAAACCCCAAACCAAAACACTGATGCCAAAAAACTGGTTTGTGACCCCACTTCAGCTCAAATCTCCCTCCTCCTCTTTCAGCTGGCAAAGCACAAGTTCAGCTGAAAATGAACTGTGTGTACAAGACATTTGAGAGCTTCTTGGGAAATGGGCCGTGTTTTTCCCTTCCAAGTGTCTGGAATTGCAACTGTCTTTGAGTGCATCCCTGAGAAGAGCTCAGAGGAGACGGGGTCAGTCTCAAACGACCGCAACACGCGTTGTGCAAGCACACGTCTAACCAAACGCTGTCTCACACACCTTGACTTGGACATCTGGTGCCCCTGTCCCGCAGCACTTCGGCAGGCTCTGGGCGTTATTCAGGAGCGGAGGAGCGACGTTTCGGGCGAGAAGGGCACCAGACGGGGGGCGACTTGGTGCCCCGGGCTCCTCGGCTCCGGGCTCGTTCCTTTTAGCCGATGGCCCCACCTAGTGTCGCTGCGCTCGCAGCAAACCCCGGACACCCTTCCCTCGACGTCACGCCCCCCCACCCGGTATGACGTCATGACCGTGACGTCATAGCACAGGGGACCCCACCCTGCCCTTTCCTAACCCCGGGGCTGGATGCGGCGCCCGCTTTGCCCGGCAGCTCGAGGGACGTGGGGGACACCATCACCTCCCCAGATCACCTCCCCGTCCCGTGTTTTTGCAGACCCAAAAGCAGCTCCACAGGCTCAAAAGCACAGGGGAGAGGAAAATAGATGGCTCCTGCAACACGCTCTGAAAATCAATAAACAGGGATGGCAGCGTCAGGCTCTGCTGATTGAAAGCGACTGGTGCTGTGAACTCCTGGAAGAAGCACTTCGTAACACCGAGCTGCCAAATGTTGCTCAGGGTTTCACTGCTGGCGAGATTTACTGTGTGGACTGATAGAAAATGCATTACAGTAGTTTAAGGCATGGGTGCCGACTGCCAGGTCCTCTGTCAAAAGAAAAGCAAGTCTTTTGGCAGAACACAAAATAAAACTGAGCTGTTCTCCAGTAGCAATCCAGA
Organism: Oxyura jamaicensis; assembly: GCF_011077185.1. NCBI lineage: Eukaryota > Metazoa > Chordata > Aves > Anseriformes > Anatidae > Oxyura > Oxyura jamaicensis. The sequence goes on from NC_048926.1 coordinate 28,316,341, forward strand.
AAGACCTTTGGATTATACACTGTCTACATAATTTGTAAGCAAATACCCAAACTATCAAAAGGGAAGATAATATCTTTGCCATCTTTTTTCTTTTTCTTCTTTTTCTTTTATTTTTTTCTTTCCCCTAAAAGCATGAACTGACTAACATTATCTTCCTCATTTCCAGATCACTGTATCTGAGCCTGTTGTGATGTCTACTCCATGCTTTGGGTCTGGCAACCAATTATTTTGCTGGATCAAAGATCCTGGAGACCATCATTAGATGGTGAAGACATTACAGGTGATTTCCAGCTGTTGCTCCCACCTAGCCCCGTCAGCATGCTGGTCAGATGTGGAGCACGTGGTTTGCAACTGGAACAGTGCAAAAGAAGTCCACTCCCTCCTGCCATGGCCACATGCTACAGATAGCTTTTATGTCCAGGATTAGATCTAAGTCCCTGGTAAGGACCTACGCTGTCAGGAGTCTAGTGAGCTTTGAGGCACTTCAGCTTGTGAATTGCTTTCACCCATTTTTTCAGTGGGTGTCATCAGAAAATTAGAGGAGATCTCAGCTGAATCTCAGCTGGCTCTTTCACTGTTAACTGCTGGTTCATCATCAGGGGCTGCAATGATGCTTTCTTATGCTTAATAATGTAATGGTACATCTGAATGAACACAACTAACAGAGTATAATGTGGGTCAAGAACATAAGTACAGGATGAATTTTCCCTGTCATTTATGCTGGGAGTTATTTATCTTGTAATATTCTTGAGGGACAGTAATCTGGTGGAGGTATATTTTAACCTTTTGAAAAATTTCCTGTCATGCCTGGATGTAGTCCATATCTGTGCCTTAAGTTACGTCCAGAAATCACCTCAGAATTTATAGCCATTTCTTTGACTAAGGTGACGGAGGAACTTGCAATCAGCCAATGCCACTTCCCTGCCTGGAAGAAGCTAGCTGGCTGGCTTTCTTCTTGAAGAGGGACACAGCCAGTTTGATGTGGTCCTTGCAGAAAGATGACCTAGACCTTTATTTTTTCAGTGTACTAATTAAATCAGTCTTGTGCTAGAACTGTTTCTTGTAGCACTCCTGTTGCCTTCACCAGAATGGTGATATTGATGATGACGATTATGATGAAGGGAAGCCAAGGGCTGAGTCAGAACTAACACGATTAGGACTTTCCTTCACCACAAGGGGCCCCTCTACCCTCTGCTTTCACTGGTAGAAGAACTGGAAGCAGGAGTAAATCAAGTCCATGGGTGTGATCCTTGGGTTCACTTTACATTGATGAAATGAAGCAAAGCAAACGACAGATACAACCTGTGCAGCCTTGGAGGTTCTGCATATGAAACAGTATTATCTGCTCTCTGGAGGTACTGGCAGGTTTTGCACTGAGACTGTGGGTTTGGTGGCACATTTGACATGAAAGCCAGTCTGTCTTAGTGTATTTTGGTTTTATTCTATATGATATTTCAAGTTCTTCAAGCAGCAAGCTTCCTATTTCTCATTTTCTGATGTCATCTTTACTCATTAACTTGCTAATTGCTGCTTACTAACCTTTCCATGTAAGTGACCTCAAAATCTGGAGGTAGCTTTTGAACAGAATTTCAGATACCTATATATGCACTTCTCAGAGTACTGGGACATTTTCAGCATACATCTGTTTCACTGTGAACAGGACAATTAGCTCAAAACTGAACACAATCAGAGTATTAACGTCACTATCTTACACACAGACACACAACCATTAATAATGGCCTTGGAAGACAGTTTCCTCGGGAACTACCAAAGTCACCAAACTCCATCTAGTGGGAGAAAATCAGAAAGAAGCAAAAGTATGCAATAGTGTGTGCTTGAAGACATGCGTAAGCCATGCACATGCACACACTCACAATTTGGCCTTTAACTCCTCTTTCACAGAAAATAAAAGATGTTAAAGATGTTTAGTTTATCTATTTCACTATGAAAAGTCCCTTCCCCTTCCCAACACCCCCTTCTCCCCACCAATAGCTATTAGCTATTGAGTCCAGAAATGTCTGGTCTGTGACATATGAGTGATGTACCTGCTCTTTTACCAGAGGTCCTCTAGTGCTTAGACCTCTGCTGAATTCTGCTAGCTGCTTTTTGATACGAGGAGGCAAGCTTTTTTTCACAGTCAGCTCTGACTCGGACATTTCAAGACTTCATTTATTTATTTATTTATTTATACTTATTATCTTGACCTCTCTTGGTTTCAGTCAATGCTAGATTATTTCAATGCATTCTATCAGAGGATGAACTGTCATTCAGTCTGGAAAGTGAAGCTAGCACAAAATACATCAGTTTGTTTGAAATTTTCAAGTGGCAAACATCTGTTGACAAAGCGTCTTCATTAATGCTAAGTGAATCTAGTTGAATTAAGATATTCCTAGGGTATTTTTCTTTTCATGGCAAACAGTCCGTGTTACATCCTGCCTGTGGAGTTGCCCTTTCAGTGGGCACTGTGTCTAGAAATCCATCCTCTTTGCCTTAATATCTTGACTACATGCTTCTTTGGGCCTAGTTAAGGTTTCAGGTATGGAAGCAAAGGAGTGGTAGTGTGGGTTTGATTTGCTGATGGGGTGTTTCTCAGCTTGTGAAAAGCTGCTTTTTCTGTTTTCTTTACTACGTATAGCCAAAGGGCCTGCTTAAAAGAGCCTGCCTTTGTGCTTGCTATTTCTGATAGTATAGCTGAATAGGTGAGTATGTAACAGCCAGTCATGCCCACATCCAAATTCATCTTCAGGGTTGGATATATACATAAGTTAATGCCAGTTGTATAAAATTGGCTTTGGCACTATTGGTCTTAGCCGTAAACTTGTGATGCTTGGGCTTGAATATCATGCTGAAATTCTTGGATGCACAGGAGCAAAAGTAGCTGTTATCTAGAATATCAGAATATAAAGAGGAATATAAGCTTAGGCATACCCAGAGAATGCCACAGGTGTCGGTAACAGCAAGCCAAGAGGGAACTGAGAAAATCCCAGTGGAAGAAGATAAGTAGTTATTGGGATGTGTCAAAGCTGTCAGGGAAGGAACAGCTAGGAGATGGCCTGGAATCTCCGTGACTTTTTTTTTTTTTTTTTTTTTTTTTTTCCAGAAAAAATGACAACATTTAATGGAGTGTAGAGAAAAGCCATGGCATTCAGTTTTGTATGTTACTTCTAAAAATCTTCATGTCTGGAGCAAATGTGGGGATCGGCCTGCCAGGAGGCCTTGAGCTGAGGAGCTGGGGTCACCAGTGCTTCTTGTAGCTCTCTCTTTAACTAGTCCCTTCATTCCAAGAGCACAAGAATTTCCACTTGTCACCACTCTTCTCTTGATTCCTGTTGTAACTCTAGATACTGGAAGAACAAGATTCATTCTTGTTCATTTCTTTTACTATGGGAAGAGTACACAACAACATCTTCCTCCCTCTCTCCCTTCCTTCCCCAAAGCAACTCATGTCAAGAATTTTGGGAAATTGTTAATATTGGGCAAGATAGTATTAATGCCTAATTTAGCTGGTCTTATTTGCTCCAGCTCATGTGCTTTGTGTTCAGGACAAAGGAAGTACAGGATGCTCGTGGTGGTTTGCTCTGGCCTTATTTAGGGCATTGATGAACCTCTTTTTGTGTGGAGATATTCAAGACACCATTAATTTGGAAGAGAGTTTCAGTGGAGAAGCTGGTTTCCCATTTCCAGCCTGATAGAATGATAAACAAGGCAAGAAGCCTAAATGCTGTTTCTGCTTAGAAAAGAAATGTGCCTTGCTCTGGCGTGTTTTGTGTGTGAAAAAGATCTAAATTTTACAGAGTGATTGTATTGCTCTATGTTTACCTCATTCTCAGGTCTTTGGCTGACCCAGAGACTCATCAAACCTACATTTAATAAAACAGCATTGCATTACCATGAAGTGAGTTCACCATGTAACACTTTTTGCTGGTGTACATAAAATGAAGACTAAAGCAAGGACAGCAATACCTTGGACGTAGCTTCAAGTGATTTTCCTTATGGACTCCACTGCTGAGTGTGGTGTTTTCTGATATTCCCATTAACAATAAATTTTTTTGAACACATCCTCTTTCTCATTCAGTAGTGATATTAAACTAAGGTACAACACAGAGAGAAGTGTATGTTACCAAAACCCATTCCTTGACATGAACGTCAGTAGGTTAACATTGTTGTAGGGGGTTTGTTGGGGACTCTAGTACAGATTATTTTACCACAAAAAGCTTTTCTCAAGATTTTCCTCCATGCTGCATAAAGTATTGATGTTCACACAAAATAAATTCTCTCACCTGTAAGTAAAATTCTTTCTTTATGAAAGGTGGCCTGTTTTCGAACTATCTTTCCTCTGCTCTGATTTCTGACTCTGTCACTTCCCTATAATAAAGCTTCTTCTTTACAATGCTTAAGGTACCTTACAAGGATAATGCTGTGTTTACAACTGAGCACAATTTGCAGTGGTAAAAGTTCTGATTCTTTGTCATGGCGAACTGAAAATAAAACACTGGAAAATGTAATAAACAGATGTTCTGCCTTCCATAGGAGTTCCCAGTTACTTCAGTATTTATATCCCAGAACTGTCCCTTTCTTCCCGTGATCAAGGCTTCAAGGCTTTTTATTTCTTTATTTTTTATTTTTTATTTTTTTTATTTTTTTTATTAGAGATGTGCCAAGCCATAAAGACCATTTCAGCCTCTTTAGCTGTGTCTGTTACCTTTACATGTGAGAAGCAGGAAATGACTGCAGAGCACAGCATTCTGCAAAGGATTATGAGTGGACTTGCCTGCATGTATTTTGGCATTGCTTAGAGGCTGCTGTCAGGTTTTAGGGCTGCAGTGTGCAAGATTCAATACAAAATGCAAGCTTGGAAGCTTGTACTGCTAAAATCACAGAGCCAAAGGATCTGACTACGAAAACGTCTTTGCCTAAAAGAAGACTGCAAGAAGCAACTATCATACCCCTGATTTTGATAATTCTTGCCTGATGTGCCAAGAGGTGGCAAAGTGATCTGCAGCACCAAAATGCCTTGCCACATGCTTATATGATTTGTCTATAATGATAAATTGGTCATCCATACCATCACATCTGGCTTGTTCTTTGTGTGTTGTTTGTGGTGGTTCAGATGTTGATATGGTCTGACAGCAGAAAGGTGGACATCCTATCATGACATGCTGTATATTGTAGGACCTGACATAGCCCTGATAAATATCTTTCTAGATGTCATTGTTTTTGATTATCTGAGATTGCCTCTCTTAGCTTTGTAGTTGCAGAAAGCACCACTGTTAATGGTGTTTTTATTCAATAAAAAAAATATGAATAAAATCAAGGCAATCCTTAGAGTATGGTTGTAGTCAAAAACTGTGAAATTAATATATTGAAAGTATTTTTGCTTCCAGAAAGTCATGGAGTGTCCAAGTTTAGCTTTCAAGTTAAAACAGCATTTCTTTTTGATTGCAGATATGGCAAAATTGGTGCAGTGTGTGAAAATCCATAGAGCATGCTGGCTTCATGTGGCAATTGAGAATGTGCTTGGCTTGGTTGATACAGTAGCTTGAACAAACAGGAGGCTTTCCTCTGCAGGTACTTCCACTAAACAGAACACAGTACAAAACGGTTTGTCCACAGTTAAGGTCAATAAGACCAGGAAGACACACATGGACAAATCCAGTTCAGATATGCATATTTAACCCACATGGTCTCAGTCAAATTACACAGGCATAACTCAATATAAAAATATGGTCCACAGAGTACAAATAACTCAGTGACAATCTGGAACTGGTTTTGTTGCTTCTTTGCCTATTGTAACCATCCACTTGCATTCATATTTCTTGGATTTGCTACACATATACTTGGACACAAGGCCAACTTGTGTCATTGTAATTACATCAACTGCTACTGTTGGCACGCTTGGCTGCACAAACCATTTGTATTTCTAGCTACCATAGGTTCTGCTGAAAGCTAAACAAGAGGAATATCAGGCCAGCATCAGGCCCCTGGCTCTGCCAAGTCCTGCTCTGCTAATTATTAATTCCTAACAGCTATAATTGGAATGCTGAAGGATAATCCTATGCATACATTCAGGACACAGAAACATTGTAGGATGTTTGCCAAAATTAGCACTGCAGAATTCTTGGTGCCTACTGAAGACGATCACAGCAAGAAACTGATTTGCTGGAAGAGGATGATAGCATTTGTTTTTGCATTATTTGTGCTGTCACAATTGTGGATAGCTGTGATGGATTTTTTTAAGGCTAATGGTGAGAAGGCAAGCATTAACTTACCAGGCCAGGTTTGAGGTGAAGAAGACTAGGATGGGGAAGAAAGGTGTGTGCAAGGAGGACAGCTGTTCCTGGGAGCCATGAGGTTGCCAGGTAATGAGAAGAAGCTTGCATTAAAACAAACAAACAAAAACAAACAAACAAACCACAAAACCAACCAACCAACCAACCAACAAAACAGAAACAAAAACAATAACATCAAAACCACACAGAAATAGAGCTGCTCTTTTCTTCTGGAGTAGTGCTTCCTTGAAACAATCACAGAATATCCTGAGTTGGAAGGGACCAACAAAGATCATTGAGTCCAAATTCTGGCTGTGCACAGAACCACCCCAAACCCAAACCACATGTCAGAGAGCGTTGTCCAAACACTCCTTGAACTCCATCAGGCTCTTTGCCTTGACCACTGTCCTGGGGAGCCTGTCCCAGTGCCCGAGCACCCTCTGGGTGCAGAACCTTTCCCTAACACCCAGCCCGACCCTCCCCTGTCCCAGCTCCATGCTGTTCCCTCGGGTCCTGTCGCTGTCCCCAGAGAGCAGAGCTCAGCGCCTGCCCCTCCGCTCCCCTCGTGAGGGAGCTGCAGGCCGCCATGAGGCCTCCCCTCAGCCTGCTCTGCTCTGGGCTGAGCAAACCAAGGGACCTCAGATGCTACTCATACATCTTGTCCTCTAGACCCTTCATCATCTTTGTAGCCCTCCTTTGGACACTCCCTAACAGTTTTGTGTCCTTCTGGCATTGTGTCACACAGTGCTTGTGGTGCTGGGCCTGATGCACCCCAGGGTAGGGTTGCCCCTCCTGGCTGCCAGGGCACGCCGCTGGCTCATGTTCAGCTTGCTGTTGACCAGAAACCCCCAGATCCCTCTCCGTGGCACTCATCTCCAGCCTCTCATCCTCCAGCTGTACATATAGCCAGGGTTGCCCCATCCCAGGTGCAGAGTACAGCACTTACTCTTGTTAAACTTCATGTGCTTAGTGATTGCCCAGCTATCTAATTTGTCAAGATCTCTCACTGCAAGGGCTCTCTACCCTTGAGGGAGTCAACAGCTCCTCTCAATTTCTTGTTATCCACAAACTTACTTAGTATACCTTTAAGTCCTACATCCAAGTCGTTAATGAAAATATTGAAGGGAACAAGCTGGGATGGATGGCCTTCTCCCAGCCTGCTGAAAGACAGAAAAGTTGTAATAATTTCTGCAGGGAGTCACATTGTCAGGGAGCAGAGGTGGAGTTTCTATGTTATTTGGTGAGTGGGAAAATCGGTGTGTTTTATCTGTATGGAAAAGGTGTATTAAGCCTCTCACTACCGTTTTTCCTTGTGAGGATCTTTCAGAATTTTGCCCCTGTTGCTGATTTGCATCTCCATACTGCAGAGAGGACAGTTTCCCTGCTGGCTGATATGGTAAAGGTGGCTCTTGGAAAACAGCCTTACCAGTTCCCCTGATAGGAGATTTCTCCCCGTGGAGAAGTTTCACTGAGAGAGGTGTCTTTACACAGCTCTTACCAAAATACCTGCTTTATCTTCTCTACCAGAGAAGCAGTGAACAGAAAGTGCCTGCCTGTCCATTCTGGTGCTTCTCCATCTTTCCCTCCCTTGAGAGCCATGCTGGGGAGACCTTTGATGTGGGATGCTCAGCGTGACCCTGTGATGGAGTGTGGTCCAGGGGGGTCTGGACTGGGGATGTGCCTGCTGCCCTGTGCTGGGCTGGTGTCCCACCCCCCACTCCTATCAGGAATGAATTGGAAAGTTTCATTCTTGTAAGTGATACTTTTTTGAGTAAACATCCCTGGGTTCCTGTGATGTGTAACTAATGGAGTGCTAAACTCTCGGGGCTGGTTTAAGACTCAGAAAGTACACGTGTTGCCAATCCATCATGTTCCTAATACTAATTAACATAGCAGGGACACAATAAAGCCCCAGAACCTGCACATATTACCCAGCTCACATTACCACTCTATAACAGTCTCTCTATTGACCTAACAAAAGCACACATTGGAAAAATGAGATGCGGTCTCTTCTGACTCAGCGAGACATATTCAGCCAAAGAAGAGAGCTGAGGACTCTCATTTATTATTTTCCATTATTATTCTGGTATATTATGGAAGGAAATTCTCAGATCATGTATAATGACATTTCTACTTTGCCAACACTTGTGTGTGTTGCACACTGCTGGGCAGGAAGCCCTAACGTGGGCAAGGAGAAACCATCGGCTTGTGGAGAGATGTGATGGCACTGGAGAGGATGTTCTGCTCCCACAGAAGTGAAAAGAAGACCTTGTTTGTCAATTTGCATCATGGTTATTTGCAATTCAGGCACAATAAAAATCTTACTGTTCTAGTCTTACAATAATCCCTGTGTAGACAAAAATAGGTAAAGAATAAATTAAAATTCATTCTTGACTAGATAATAATTTTATTTTAGTTTCCAGAAAAGCCTTCCTCTTATTGATACACATAAATATCCCTGTGATACTCTTCTTTCAACCTCTGGTAATTCCACTAATTTTGAGAAAGATGCATGATATACAGCTGGAGAAAGGCTGGAAGAAATTTAGACAGCAAGAGATTATCACATTCATGTTGCAGTGATCCCTAACTGGGTGTAGCATGGCTTTGTGGAAGTTGGGGCAAGCTGCCGTTTACTTCTGCAATTTCATGGTTAGGATTTTATGGTACCTCTTGCTGAAATCAGTAGAGCTCACTCACCACCAAATGAGGCTGGAGTGTATCTCCTGCTGTTGCTCATCCTTCAGCGGGCTGATTATAAAGAGTGAGAGTTTAATCATTATGTCATGAAATTCTGGTAAATTGTTGAAGTGATCGTAAGTCAGTCCATACAATGCTACAAACAGGCTAGGTCCTTGGGGAAATTCTTTTATTTAATTACTTCTTGGTCGGAACTTTAAAGATATATTTTTTTTTTTTTCCTAAACCAGATGTTAGGGTGTGTTCTGCTATCATAAAAATAATAATAATAAAAAAAAAAGTTTTAAAAAAGTTTTCTCATCACTGTTTTGAAAAGGGACATTTATGGTTATATATAGTCCAAAGTGTGTATCAGCCAAGTTTCTAACATGTGGTTAAAACAGATGTAGTATCCACTGGTTGGACGTTCTGGTGTTTCTGTGCTGCTGTCCAGTGTTGGACAGAAAGTGTTCCCTTAAGACTGCAGAAGTGGGGCCTAAAGATAAACACTTTCAGGTCATGGCACAGAGAAAATGGGGACCTGTGGTATCAGATTGCGCCCATCAGACAGCACTGCCCCAGCCCTATGGCACAGCAGCGCCTTCTGGTTTCTTTCAGTTGTGAATAATGGAAGAACTGGCAATGAATTCTTCAATCCCAATATTTTGTGTGTCATACAGCCAGAAAACTAGTCATGTAGAGCAGGCTGGACAGTGTGCTGTCTTCTCATTTAACTCAAAACAAATCAAATACGGGCCTCACCCAGTTTCCCCTACATTTGACACAGGTTTTCTGTTGACTTCAGCAGAGCTGGTTACAATCCTTTTACTCCTAAATTCAGTTAATTTTGTGCACTGAGTGGTTTGACACTTTGTATAGTTGATATCATGTTGGATGGCCAAAGACCACGAATTAGTGTAGTATCACAGATGTTAAATCACGAAGCAGATGACAGTGTGCTTGCTATGTCATATGATCTTAGCGAAGTTTGTGGAATAGTCTTTTTTATTATTGCAAGTAATCATAAGTGCTGAAAAAATACCCTCAGTAAAATAGCATTTTTGAGTACAATGCGTCCAATGTTCTTAATATATATACACATCTGTAATATGTTAAACTCAGACATGCCCATTTAATCTCAAAGATTTCAATGGAGTGTCTGTATGAAATGAAGGGAAGAGTTTGATCCCAGAATGCTGAATAACTGCACCTTTTAGGAAGGTTTAATGTCTTAGATTTTCATCAAGATTTGCATTTTCAATAAACACTGCATTTATTAAATATGCATAAATGACACCATTGTAATGGTTTATCTAATACACGAATCATTTCAGTTATTGTTTTCTTTGATGATTTCAGAAACCAGCATAGATCTGATGTGTGGCCATGTACAGAGCCAGAGTGCTAAATGCCTATCAGGATGGACTCTGCTGACCAAGATGACCAGGATACCTATTTCAAGAGTAAAATTCATGTCAGTCAATGGGCAGGTGCACATCTGAGAGAGAAAGACTTGGGAGATACTACAGCTCCCATGTTCCTATTCAGGGCAATTAACAAGACCAAAAAATGAGTGTTTCAGTCCTTCTCCATTCTGCCAGGGGACAAAATCACAAAGCAGGGCAGAGACACCTCTGGACAACAGCAGTGTTTACAAAACTCTAGATTAACTCTGCAACTAAGACTGCACCAAGGGCAGGACAATAGAAGCACCAAATGAGTTGGAGGTACTCCTGAATGTCCCTTAGCATTTAGGTGCTGTGTCTAGGCAGGGCACCAGCTTCTCCCCTGTGCAGGCAATGTCACAATGTTACCCTTCACAAGGTAACCCTGGTGTCATCCCTCCATTTATATTGATACTGAGGGGACTTGGAGGTTCCAGTGATGGCAGCTGAGGTGAAGAGATGAGGACTGGTAGGAACCATACTTATCCCCCTCCAAAAAAAATGGTAGGAAGGATACATGGACCAACCATAGTGTACTGGGAAAATCCTTGGATATCTAAAATGTTGCCAAGTTCTGTTTGGGGTGCTTTAAATATCTCCACAGCAAGAATTGTATTTCCAAAGTTGTAGGGCTACATGCTGTTACCTCTGTGCTCCAATTAGCTTTTGGTTCTCCTAGTGGTCTTTCAGGAAGAGCCAAGCCTCAACAAAGCAAAACAGAACAGATGCAGAAGTACTAGCTGAGAATGAGAAAACATACAGAAGTAGGGTCAGATTTTGTTTGTATAGCTGTGGAAACCTCTGTCACTTCAAACAACATCTAAAGTCTTGTGGAAGGAGGCCCTGTGCCCTTAAATACTTCCTTCTAAGCACGGCAAGAATTTGAGATGTGTCAGCATCGCACCTTCTGTGTTGGTAGTTCACCCCTGGCTTTCCCTTGTCCTCAGCTGGTGTCAGAGGAACCTGGTGAGCATGTGTTCACAGTATCCGTGAGCCAAAGTGACCATGTACCATAGCTATAGCAAGGCAAATCTGACTTTCATGGGAAGTTCTCATCAGGGTAGATGGCAAAGTCCTCCAAAAAGCTTCAGTGGAAAGGTCACATGAGTATTACACTGTGTTTTCTGCAGTTTTCTGAGAGCCAAGCCTTCTCACTTTCCCACAGACATACTGTGAGGGCTGAACAGACCCCACTCACATCTTCCTCCTCTGCCACCTTGGACATTTGCAGGCTTTGTAGTGGACCTGTAACAAGCAAGAGTCTAAAGCTTATATTAGCATGGCACAAGGTCTCACTCTATAAATGGTTCCATAACCTTCCCTTTTAGTAAGGGTATAACGAGCAGTGTGGTACCTGAATATATTAATACGGCCTGAGTCTGTCTGGCTTATTTTAAGTGATGTATTGCTGAATCCTGATGCTATTTTTCATGCTGACTAATACCTCAGGTCATCCTATTAATTTCAGTAAGGCTACTCAGACAGCACAATGCTACCAAGGAAATGAGAGCACAGTCTGGCTAGTTATGGTTATATGATTGAATTTTTATCGCTAAGCACAACATAGCCTACCCAAATAATTTGATTTAGCAGGTGTCTTACTGGCATTTTAAACATTTTGCATATGATTATAATGCATCCTGAGGGGGAGGGGAAAAAAATCACACCAAAAAAACAACTTAAACATTTTATTAGTAAGACTTCTTGCAGTTCTGCTAATATATGGCAATCAAAAAGACAATTTATGCTGCAGACACTTGACCTTTCCTTTCCAGGACTGTAAAATAAAACCCCAAACCCTGCACTTTCTGCATCTGGTTGACATTTGAATAAAACTGCCAGAGTGCAAACAAGTTTTGAGACAACATCTCTAGAAAACTCTGCAGTGACTCTAAAAATATTCTTGGCTAAGTTACTTTTTAAGGCCATATGTTCAAAAAAAGTAAACCCAAAACTTCACTAGAATTTATTGCAACAAGAGATTTGCCAAACTACTTAAGACATTTGGGAAGATTATAGTGAAGTACATTAGTTGCTGACTTGACAATTTGCTATGCTCACTGCTTGTGTGTTGGATTCTTGATATTCAAGCCAAGAGCTGATCCAACTTTCTAGTACATTTTAGCAAGAAACCTGCCAAATGTCTACTGGCTTATTAAATGCTGACAAACCAAAGGTCAGCCTTGTTTATGAGCTACAGCGAAGCTGCTGTGGATGGCACACAAGCCCTTCTCATGGTGTTTTTCTTGTTCAGCCTCAAACTTCCAGCAGAAGATTGGAAAAGAGCTGGTTTGGGCTGGTTTTGGCTTAGAGTATCCCTAGGTCTGTGCCAATGTCCCCTGGCCCCTCACGTTGAGGCTGCAGAAGAGGCAGCTCTATTTCCACTGAGCCATTTTCCCTCCTTGCTGCCTCTAATGATTACCATGCCTGTGTGATCTCGTCTGCGGAGCCAAGGGCCAGAAAGTATCCCTGACCATGGGGAGAGCCCCCAGCAGGGCCTGAAACCAGGGGCAAACCTTCACATCCTATGCCTCCTTGCTTCTCTAAGGCCACTGCAGGGCAAAAGGGGCTGTGGATGGGGAAAGCTGCTGCACTCCGTGCCTGATCCAGAGCTTCCTGTATCCAAGGAAAACTTTCTGTTGACTCGTTCAGACTCCCAATCAGATATTCTCTCACTTGCCCAAGGTGGCAATTCTGCTTTACAAGCACCCTGCTCACCTTTGCTGCTTTTGATTTCAATCCAGTTTTACACGACTGGAGATTATCCTGGTATGATACATGAGTCTCCCTGTAAAGGCTAACCCTTGCCCTCCTTGCCAAAGCAAACATTCCTACAAAGGCAGGGGAATCACTCTCACAGTCCATAAAATTTGCTTCCATATCATGCTATACAGAATGCATTGCTGTTGACATTGCTTACATCTTTATTATGAGAATTTATTATATTTGCTTGACTGACATGCAGGGCAACAGAAAATTCCTCCTCTGTACATAAAACTGATTACAAATAGAAAACGTTTATTTAAAACACATGCAAACACACAAAACTGAAATTGCTCATTTCAAATATTTTAATGCATAAACAATTCATAAAGATCTGTGCCACTGGCTTAAAATCTCATCGAGATTTACTTCGCTATAAGTGCTATTTAAAAGAGTCTGAGAGTGACTTAAAAAGAAAAAACAACAACAACATAAAACAACAACAGAAAAACCCCACGTTTTTATGGAAGATAACTGCGAAAGAAATTAAGCTTTTTACTTTATTTTATTTATTTTATTTTATTTTATTTTATCTTATTTTATTATTTTATTTTTATTTTTTTCCGGGAATTGAAATCATCTGGAGATTCTCAGCATCTTTCCCGGAGCTCGCAGAGGGTGCCTAGAGGTTGCGGGGAGGAGAGGTCCCTCTGGCAGGCCCGTGTCCTCAGCCAAAGCCCGTGTCACGGCGCTCCCGGGCAGGCTCCGGGGCCCCGGGTCGGGGGCAGAGGCAATTTGTTTCAGATTAACTGGTAACATCTCTGGCCAAACAAGCGGCGGGGATCTCCCGCGTTTGGCAATGTAATCTGCTCCCGACGGCGCGAAGAGAGGGCAGGATCAAAGCATTCCTCCCGGGGAAATTGCCCCCGGGGTTGCCGTTTGGTTAGCCTGCCCTAACCCCGCTAATAAATTTCCTGGGAGGAAGGGAGGGGAGGAGAGGAGCCGAGAGGCACCTGCACCTGCCCGCCGCACGGCACGGCGATGCAAAGCAGGGACAGGCGCCGGGCGACGGCTTTCCAGGGAGCGGTCGTTTTTTGCAGCCCTGCAAATGCCCCCGAGATGCTTTTTCCTCTTCGTCACCCGCAGCCGCCTGCGAGGTCTGGGGGGCCGTTCGCGACCCCCCAAAACAGGGTCCCCCTCGCGGCCGCTTTTCGTCACCGGTCCCCGGGGCTCATCCATCGCCGCTGCCGTGCCTGCCATCCCCTGTGTCGTAGACCCCAGCCACGCTGCCCACCCCGGGGGCTCCACGGCCCTGCGCCGATGCCTCCCGGCGCCGCATCACCGTTGTGGCACAGCGTGGGAATCGGTGCCTCTGCCGGCACGGCACGGCACGGCACGGCTCACAGCACCACGGGCCAAAAGCAGACGCGGAGCTGGAGCCGGGGTCGCCGCCGGAGGTGCGCTCGCCGCCTCTTCCTCCCGGCCGGACGATGAGTGCGGCTGGGGGAAGGCTGGAGGGGAGCGCGAGCGCCCCGCGGAACCGAGCACGAACAAGAGGAGAAGAAGAAAGTTATACAAACACGCTTTAAAATCGTGGCTGGATTTCACAGTTCCCTGTGGATAAAGTAAACAGGAGGCGAACTGTTTTGTAATTTACTCCAGCGGCCCGCAGGATCGTACTTTGTAATTTGGTGTCAGTTTACAAGCCAAGGGGACTTCTGTTTCCTAACCTAGCAGGTCCTTTGTCATGCTTGTGCCTTTTAAGAGGGACCTGAAGGGGGAAAGTGGAATTCCTTGGGTATTTGCCTTTTAGTCATGCCTGTAAGTAAAACAGTAGCCAGGCTCTCTTTGGGGATGAATAATACCTGCCGTCGGGGATGCGCTTCCCTCTACCCCCTCTCCCGACGTGGCACTCCGCGGTGAGGCCCGAGGAGCACAAAGCTGCCCCGGGACGTGAGGTGCCCGTGGGGTGCCCGGTCACCTCGGTCGAGCTCCGGCTGCCCGCACCAGGAGGCGGGGAAGGGCCCCGCCGCGACCGGGGACCCGAGGCTTCCCCGCGGCCGGCAGCCGGTCTGTGCGCGCACCGGGAGCGGGTGTGCGCGTTCACCGTGTGCGCGCACTTATCAGTATGCATTGCACACGGAGAAACAGTAAGATATTTTCCCTTCCAGCACAGTGTGTTCAGTTGTACGTCCTACATATTGTTAGCTCTTCTGTGCTGATGGGGGACTGGTGCTTCCGAGGTGCCCTTTTAATTTTTATTATTATTATTCTTTATTTTTTGGGGATACCCTGTTTATATTCACCATCTCTTTCTTCCTTTGCCCGGTGCACAAGCTGGTCGAGGTCTATTCTCTCCACTTCTGTCCCTGTTTGCACCGCGCTCTACAACCTTGCTGGCAGCACGACCAGGACTCCGCACGTTACCATTTCGCTCTCTCCTCGTTTTTGGAGACGAGCGGCATTCCGCAATTTCCGAACAGCAGCCTCCGGCAGGCAGCGGCTGCAGAAAGCTATTCAACAGCTGAGTGCTCTGTCGGAAATACCGCTAAGGGATGTTAAGAAGTAAACGAATACTTTTGCCCCTATCCATTCTCGATAGGGCTGGGAAACCACGCAGATTCCGCTGAGTTTTCAGCCTCGAAAAAAAACAGCGATTTCCACCAGTTCCCTCCTCTTGAGCGGGACAAGCCACGGGAACCACGGCGAACGAAAACCGCGGTGTTCGCCCCCCCTTCTCCACGGCACCCCCGCCGTCCCGACACCCGGGCACCCCCTCTCCCGCGGGGCTAGGGCTTGCTGCCCGCCACCTCCACGCATGACCCCGTTTTTTTTCCCGCTTTTTTCCCCCCCGCTTTTCCCCATTTTTTCCGTCTTTCCCCATATTTTCCCATTTTTCCCAATTTTTCCTCTTTTTTCTCTCCCCACCCCTCCCTAAAACGCAGGTCCCACCGCTCCGCCCTCCTGCTGCCCCTCTCGTCTATGCGGTGCCGGGGGTACTTTTGGGGGTGACGGGACAGCGGCGCCCCCCACCCCACGCCAGCACCCATGGGTGGGCGTCGGGCCCCCCCCCCGGGGGGCGGGGCGAAGGCGTCGCGGGCCAATCAGGGCGGCGGCCGCGGGGCGCGGGCCCAATGGGCGGCGCGGGCGGCGCTGATAACGCGGCGGGGCCGGGGCGGCGGGCGCTGTGCCGCGGGGCGGGCGCCGAGGGACGGGACGGGACGGGACGGCGACAGCCCCGCGACAGCCCCTCCGGTTACCGGCGGCGGCAGCAGCAGCAGCAGCAGCTTCGCACCCGACGGCAGCCACCCGACGGCAGCCACCCGACGGCAGCCACCCGACGGCAGCCACCCGACGGCGCGGCGGCCCCGGGAGCCTTGCGGCCAACCCCCCCGGTGGTCGTCGGGCAGCGTTGTCCGTGCCAGCCGGATCCCCCGCGGACTGCCTGCGCCTCCTGGCGGCCCCCCGGGCGCTTGACTCGGGTAAGTTGTAACCGCGGTGCGGCGGGGAGGGCGGGGGGAGCCCGGGGTGCGGAGCATACGCCTCCTCGGCGCGGCTCACACCGGGCTGTGCGGGGAGCGGCTGCACCCCGGGGTGCCCTTGGCCGCCCTCCGCGGCTTCCCGGGGAAGGGGCGCGGGGGCAGGCAGCAGGCGGGGTGCCCAGCGGGCCCAGCCGCCCGGGGGCAGCCCGTCGGGGGCGGGCGGCCTGACCCCTGTGTTTGCAGCCCCGCCGCCGAGGAGCCATGTCCGAGGGACGCGCCGCCGGCGACTGGGAGATCGACGTGGAGAGCCTGGAGGGGGAGGCGGCCGAGGGCCCCGGCGCGCCGCGGGAGGAGGAGGAAGAGGAGGAGGAAGGCGAGGAGGCGGCGGGGGCAGCGGCTCCGCGGCGCGGCGGCGGAGTCGGGGAGCCGCGTAAGCTGAGCCGCACGCCCAAGTGCGCCCGGTGCCGCAACCACGGCGTGGTGTCGTGCCTCAAAGGCCACAAGCGCTTCTGCCGCTGGCGGGACTGCCAGTGCGCCAACTGCCTCCTGGTGGTGGAGAGACAGCGGGTGATGGCCGCCCAGGTGGCTCTCCGCCGCCAGCAGGCCACCGAGGTGAGGCGGGGACGGGACGGGGCGAGACGGGACGGGACGGGGCCGGGCGGGCGGCCCCGGGCTGACAGCGCTGCCCGCCCGCTCTCCTAGGACAAGAAGGGGCTGGCCGGGAAGCCGGCGAGCCTGGAGCGCAAAGCCGTCTACCAGAGGCACGTCCGGACGCCCAGCCTCCTGGCCAAGAGCATCCTGGAAGGTAAGACCTTCCCCCCCCCCACTGCCTTCCCCGGAGTCAATCCCCCGGACCCCGCGGAAGTCCCGCTCCGAGCCGTGTCACCGACACGGGCGGAATTCATCGCGGCCAAACGTGTGCCCCGTGGAGGGGATCGATGTGGCAGGGTCGTAGTGGCAGAACTGCGGTTGGCAGCCCCCTCCCCGAACCCCCAAATAATGCCTGAGATGTTAGCAACGGCGACTTGAAATCCGAGAGTTACTGTTACAAGCTGGCATGCTTTTTGCGTAGCCGCCCGGCGCTGTCGTTGTCCCGTGCGGGGTAATTCCTTCGCGGGCGTGTTTGTCTGCTCACGGGTAAATCAATTCGTTTTCATTTCAAACTGATAGCTTAACACAGCGGCCCTGATTACTGCATTATCAAAAGTAAGATATACATGACTGGTTGGCGCGCGGCCCCCCCCTTCTTTTTTCCTGCTGAAAATCGTAACTACAGAAGCAGGGTGCTTTAAAGATTTGTATTTTACTGAGAGGGTGTATCTTCTGTTCTCTGTCTCTTCAGATCAAGCTCAAACTTATTTTCCATGTCTGCTTTTATTACTTTCCAAATTGTATCCTTGTAGAGTGAATCACTGCAGTTCTCAAATATAGCTTTTCATTCTTTTCAGAATAGAAAGCTCTTCTTAATCTGTGCAAGTGCAATTACAATTTTGTCATGTTAGAAACCTTTCTTTCCTTCTTTCTTTTTTCTTTTTTTTTCCCTACAATTCACTCTTTAAACAAATCTTTCTTCTAATTTATCTTAACTGTCTTTTTCTTTTCTCCTAGTTCTCCTTGGAATTTTCTACCGTCTGTAACAATATGTTCATAGTGATTCATCTTTAGAGAATAGAAATGGCAGCAGCTATAGGTATAGATATCTTCCTTGGCAATGGGGAAAATCCTGTGAGAGGAGTGGGAGTGAAAAGAAGCAAAATCCTATTCTTACTCATGTAATCAATTCCATTAATTCAATGGGATTACTTGTCTGGGTAGAGCAAACAGGGTTGGACCCTATCAGTTACATTAAATGAATCCAGTTAGTTAAATGTGCTGGATTTTTTAGTTTTTTTTTTTTTTTTTTTTTTTTAGTTCAGAATAAATGAAATATTTGACGATTTTCCATATTAGTTAAAAACGTTTACCTCCTTAAGCTGCATGATGCAATACCAGTCATAATGCATAGCAGGGTTTTGCCTTTTTTTCTTTTGCTTAGCCTGCTGTTTTGGAGTTGCTGCTGTAAGTCGCTGTTCAGCTCTCCGAAGGAGGCTACGCATGTCAGAGCAGCGGGGCTTGCTTGCCTGCATGGAAGAACTTGTGCTGAACGTGCTTGATGGCGCAGGGAGCTGAGCTGCTGTGCCGTGGTGACTTCAGCAGGAGCTGATAGTGCCCGGGGTCTGCAGCAAGTGCTCAGTGCCTGGCAGGGTGGCTCCAAACCGAGCCCTTTTACAAAAACAGCTTAGATGTTTTTCGTACACGGTTCCATTCCTAATGCTATTTTGTTGTTTTAGGTTACCGTCCTATTCCAGCAGACCCGTACTTGGGAGGGAATTCACCCTTACCACCCCCTGTAAGTGACAGGATGAGAAAGAGACGGGCTTTTGCTGATAAAGAGCTGGAGAACATTATGCTAGAGAGAGAATATAAAGAAAGAGAGATGATGGAAGCTACGCAAGCAGCTGCCCTCTTTCTCCCTAACCGCATGGTGCACGGAGCTGAATACAACTCGTACAAAACAGCATTCAACCCTGCTCAAGTTGATGCTCCAAACAAGGAGTTTTGCAACTTTTTACCAACCTGCCTCGATCTAACCATGCAGTATTCGGGATCTGGCAACATGGAACTGATTTCTTCAAATGTCAGTGTAGCTGCTACCTACAGGCAGTATCCCCTGTCTTCTAGATTCTTAGTGTGGCCGAAATGTGGCCCCATTAGCGATGCTCTCCTCTACCAGCAATGCCTCTTAAATGCAACTACGGTCCAGGCTCTCAAACCTGGAGCAGGTTGGGATGCCAAGGTCTCTCAGATGCAGGACTGTCCAAGCACTGAGCAGGACATCATGTCTCCAAAACTGGAAAATGCACTCATACTGACCCACACGCAAGACATTCAGCAGTCATGTAGCGAGATACAGTGCCTTCCCCAGGAAACTCGGGAGAGGTCAGCTTTCTCTCCTCCGAAAAGGACTTTCTCTCAGATTTCTGATAAGGATTCTCTGGCTCCTCAAGAACAGGTATTAAGCAAGGTCAGCAAAGACACTACCAAGCCCCCTCCGCCACTCAAATACAATCCATTTCATTCACTGTTCACGCAGACATTTCCAGACAAATCTGGAGCAGAGCTGAGAACATCACTTGTGAAAGAGACTTCTGAAGAAGCATCTAAGAAATACAGAGATTGCAGCATTAAAGAGAACCCAAAGTGCAAGTTTACGATAGACAAATGTGCAAAAGACTTCTTTGGGGCCAAACAGGCCACAACAAAACTTTCAACAACCGAGCCACTGTCATTTTCAGTTGAATCCATTCTTAAACGACCTTCTTCTGCAGTTGCTAATGTCTCTCAATAAATAAATTATACCTTCCGTGTAGAGAGTTTGTATACTTTGTCTTCTGCAAAATTGCTACTGCCTGCTTTTTCTATTAAAAGATCTGTAAAGAGGAATTTCTGCTGTAAATGGTAATTCCCCCCCCCCCTTAAAAAAAAAAAAATCTTAAAATGATGTATATAACTTTGCATGTTTTCTGAGGAAAAAAATATATTTTTTAAAATTAAAACTGCATGTAGACTGTAAAGTGTTCTTTTAAGTGGCACTTCAAACCGTTCAATAAAATGAGATTGCCTATAAGCACAGATACTTTTCACCACACCAATAATATCTCCTGATCTCAGTTTTGTCTCTAGTCTCTTGCAAACAAGTAAGCTCTACTTTCATAACATACCTGTTCTTTTATCTATTATCAATGTACTTGATGGAGTAAGTGCTCCCTGCTTTGAACTCTCAGTAACTGAGAGAAGAGGTGCATGGACATAGTGTGAATTGGAAGACTTTTATTAAATTCACTTTGGATCAGATTCCAAATGCCTGTCTTACTCTAAATGGGAAGTGCACAGTAGTGTAAAGAGTGGCTTATTCCATGCCTCTCTACAAAAGTTTCTATTCCTAAAGCAGAAGAGTTACTAGACTATGTTTGAGGAGAATGGCTTTAGTGAGATATTGAATAAGAAGACTATTTCTTTGTAAATTCAGTTTTTGAATAAAAGAGAGTTTATTATTATTATTATTTATTTATTTATTTATTTTAATGTATGTATTTTGATGGCTTTGCTTCTTCCTCTGGATTTCCGTTCGTTAGAATATTTCCCTTCTAAACCAGTTTCACTTTTGACCAGCAGGAGTCTGAGATTCTTGTGCAATGGTAATTGAAATGACCTTCAGTCTGTAAAAATGATGCACAGAATCCTCACTGCTAATGAGAAATCAAGTCATGATCTCAGCTGTGTAATTCTACGTCCTTTTGCTGGGATAGTAGGAAGAAATGAGATCAGCCAGTAGAATTTACTTGGTAGCTTGAGATAAGGCTGTAGGAAAAGGCATTACCAGCTCTCATGACGACTGAGCTTGAAGCTAAATTAGTTATTTTTAAAGTTTTTCCCTGTTAAAGTTTTTCATTGTTGCCACTTCTACTTACTGCTAGTCCCTAGGTTGCCTTTCTTCCTTAACACTTTAATCCAGCAAACACTCAGTTTAAACTCAGCTGTTTAATCCAGCTCACTCAGTTCAAAGGAGCTGTGATTTGTTCCTAATCTTTATTATTTTCTAAGAACAATTTCAGATCAGTATTTGTGAGCAAAATGTAGTATTTTCTGATTTCATCACGCTCACCATAAAACTTAAATGATTATTTTGCCATAAATAAATCTGAACCCGTGAACAATTTCTTCCGCAAGTATCTCTGAAAGTGTTTAGTGTTTATGCTGGGAGTGGTGTCGCTGACAGGCAGGTCCCTTTTCACGGGTGAGATGAGTCATCTGCCATGGGTGCTTTTCTCAGCTACTTTTATTTGATGCTATTTCCAGTCACTTCCAGCGACAAGCTCTGCCTTTTGCTTGGAGAAAACACTTGTTAATGCATTTTACATAACTTGTGCGTTCTGCAAAACATAGTTTGTAAAATCCACTAAAACTTTCTATTTCAGGAATATAAACAACTTTGTTTTAACTTGACAGAATCTTGGATGCTAGCTAAAGTTTCACTTTTCAAAAGCATTCCTACTGACCAGATTTTGCTTACCTGACAATATATTTCAAATGCATCAAAATGCTTTTCACTTTTTCAGACTGTTCTTTACTCAGTTGCCATTAGAGGGAGTTTTAACTTACTTGGGAGCTGAAGCTGCTCATTAATCAGTTTAGTAGTCAGACCGAGCTAAGCATCTTTTACCCAGAGTAAACGGAATAAAATTCTTCACTTCCTATATTTGTTTGCTGTCACCACAGCTTTCTTTCTTTGGCTTAACTGAACATAAAATACTAACACAGAATTTTGATTTAAGCAGGGTTCCTTTGTTGTTAAAAATATAATTATTATATTTATTTATTTATTTATTTAGCTGGCATAAACTAGGTTGATTGATGAAAGAGAGTTCAGCAGGCTGTTGTGAACCAATACTAGACACTGGAATTTGTCCTGCATAAATATATATTTGCCTGAGAATATGTGCATCTAACATTGTTCAGTTTCAGATCTATTTTTTTCTTTTTTCTCCAGGAATTCACTTGTCTTTATTTATCTCTTAAAAAAAAGATCAGAAAAAAAAAAACCTTCTATAATATTTTGTATCACTTGGCCTTTTATATAACCAGTTGAATTGAACAAATTTAAACTCTCAGGAAATACCAAGTACTAATCTAGACATACACGTACACATACACATGGACATACACATACAAGTGCATATATATATATATACTTATAGTGTGTGCGTGTGTGTGTGTTCCAGATAATTTTGTTTAAAGTCCAGGTATCAAGAAAGGGAGACACATATCTATCATTACTTGAAAAAATAATGAGCCTTAAGGTGAAACTTGGACAAATTGTGCCTGCTTTATTCAACAGCTAGTCTCATGGGATTGAGCATTTGTCCACTCTATCTTGCTGTCACTTGCTTATTTTTTGTTTCAGCTTGGCTAACCATTTCTCTATTTACTTTGTTTCATTTCATAAACCCTGGGACCTCCTTACACTGTGAAAATCTTCCTACATGTCTTGAAAGCTTGTTGATCCATATCTGTTTTCCTCTCCTCTGTTAAAAATGTGTATAAAGCCTATTGGTCACAGGAGGTAGGATTATCATCTTGAGCAAGATAGACCATATGCAGACAACATGTGATTTTCCTCACACACCTTTGCAGTGGATGTATAGCACTCTTGCATCAATCAGCCACATGCTTCCCTTGACCAGAAGTAGTGCTCTGAATGTGATGTGAGACCTGCAAGTGAAATTGTCTAGCACCTAGTGCTAGGAAGTGACTTCCTAGCAATATGTTAAGTACCCGTTATATATCCCGGCCTCCCTGCTCCTTAAGTACCATGCTTGCAGCATTTTTTAGATGTGTGGGTGCCTGCATCTGCTGTTCAGACTGACTAGTTTTCTCTGGGTAAAAGGTACACATTTGTTCTGTGCTCATGGATCTGAGATTGCATGTCCCATCTGATCCCCTTCTGACTTCTGCTTTACTTACACGATGGTGGAACATGCCTGCTGGGAACTCAGCTCTGGGGCTGGGACAGGAACTCAAGAACCTGTACTTGTGGAGCACAAAGCAGTTGTGGGAAGGAATACAAAGAACAGTTATTCATTTGGTCTGCAAAATACTAAACCTGGACAGTGCCATTGTCAGGGACAACCTTGACAACTTACTAGCAGTGCATGCTGGGACAATTCATTTATTTATTAATGGGAAAGTGTACAGAACTAGAGGGGTTGGGGATCAGTAGTGCTCCAGACAGTATCTGGATTACAGGCTGGTCTGGAGGCAAGGAGCAGGTAGAGGTGTGTTCACCTGGACAAGGAGTAGGTTATTGACAGGTGTGGCAGTGACATTGTTTCTCTCTCAAGTGACATGGGACAATTCAGACATCACCCCCATTGGTGGGAGAGTCTCTGCTCATTAGATGTGAGTTGCTGGCTTTTTCTTGAGTGCAAGCTCCTTGGATCTGACTGTACAAGCAAAGCTGGCTTGCTGCAAAGCCTGTGTTGAAACTGGTATTTTTTTGCCGATGTCTCTGAAATGGCATATCCAGCTACTGGGCTTGAGGTCAAGGCATGGAGTGTGATGAGGTGGCTGGATAATTGGACACAACCCTTTCAGATCATATCAGGACAGAAATGTCTTTAAAATCATTAGCTGAATGCATTTGTGTTCTGGCCTGAGAACAAGACTTAGTCCTGTGCCATCTGCTTGTCCTTCTGCTACTACAAGGATCTCTCTGAGTTTTGCAGTCTGAGCTCCTCATCTCATTGGGATCATAAAAGCAAAAGTCACTTTTTGGTCAGTTGTGAAGACACAAGTCCCTGTGGAGGTAATATTTCTGAAGAGTGAACATTAACTAGCTTTCAGTTGCTATTGTCCTGGAATTACAGGATTTGATGCTCTCTCAATTTCTTTATTTTAAACACAGGACAGAGAGGTATAGTCTCATTTTGATCTGGCAGCTTCTTTACACAGTCAAGCCTCTAAGCTTTGGTGTCCAACATGTTCCATTCAGCTGACCTTGATGTGAAAGCTGGCACCAGGAGTCATTGCCCACAATGGATGAGGTTCTTACTGTATTGCTAAGTTCCCTCTCTGAGCTTTTGCCAGCTGTACAGCATAAAATGCACATGCTTCCTCTTAACTCACAAATAGTAGTGACCAGTCACTTTCCACTTGCTTGCATTGAAACCAAGACAAACTTACGCAAGAAGGGCTGTTGGGGAAGCATGTGTGGGCAGGTGGAAACCAGTGGCAGAAAAGTCTGTGTGTCACCTGGGAGACAGGAACCATTTGGTATTTTATGGGAGGAAACATTGCTCTTCAGGAATAATGAAAACATGCAAATGAGAAGAAAAGGCAAATTTTTCAACAATGCCATTTCCTTCTCTTCCTGTTCCCAGTGCCAGGACTTTGTGAACAGGTGACAGTGATTTTGCTGTTCAGAAACAGATTAGAAATCAAATTCTTGGCTGTGGCTATTCCCTTGTCTGTCTCTTCTTGGAGCTGATGGCCCAATGCCAGTGAGACCTGTTGTTGAGGTGACCTACTGTCTGGCATAGGGCATGTTCCATGGTCACAGACAGAGGGAACACGACCACCCCTCAACCTGGACTTGGTGCTCCAAGCATGGATGTGAGGGCATTTGGGCCTGTGGCATGAAAACACATAGTCTAACCTGTACGTTACCACAGATTCAGTGGTATCTCTGTCTGTTTCTGATGAGAAACAAGACCTTCCACACTAAGCAATTGAAAAGAGTGATTCTTTATAATCAATTATTTTGAGTTATTTTGTTGGAATAATAGCAAGAATGAACAATTATGTTGGAAGAGTATTGTGGCCCCCTTCTGAATTTTTGTAGAAATTAATTACAAATGAAATCCACCCAAGGAAAAGCGAAACCCTGCTTAGACGAGTGTACTGATTAAGTGGCATGGGAGCCTACTAAGGTATGTACTTATCCATGCAAGATGGAGTCTAGAAGTCACTTTAAGACATATGAAGGTTTAGGAATGCCAGATATGATGTCAGAGTCACACTGACTGGCTGGCAGCCTCTGTATTTGTACCTCACTGCACCCAACCAAACCTGGGTTTAAAGCAGTAACAAGATTTTTCACTCATTCCTTGTCAGTCCAGTTGGGCAGGAAACAGGTAGGCTGAACTAGTACCATCTGTGAGTACACATCTATCTTTGTGTATCGAGAGTCATAGTGGCATCCTGTACACTTCGTCTGGTTTTCCTCTACTAATTTCATTTCTACATGAACAAACCTGTAAGTGAACAGGTCGTGGCCAGACTTCATTTTTCTAGGTCCAACAGAAAACATGGGTGAATAGTCCACCCCCAGAGATGGATTGCCTCTGTGTTATGAAAAGCACAACAGAAGCTCTCTGTGGAAAGATGATGTAAGTAGTCATAGAATTATTGAATCATAGATTTAAAAAGCATACAGTTATGTATGCAGATATGAAAACAAAATCTTAGTGTAAAATATGTGTAGATAAAACCAATTCCTTTCAGGAAGCTGTAGACTTGCAGCAGTGTAAGCATAAACAAAGAGCTGAAAAAGGTCATCTATGAACTTAGTAAGTAGCTTGGAAATGTTGAATATACAGGAAACTTACACTTTAAACCACATGGAAGATCACATCATGTTTAATCTTTCATTTAATTTAGAAAAGGTATTTGCACTTGTTAATATCTGAACTGTCCTTAACTTGTGAAGGCAGTACTACTCCCTCTATTATATCCTCAAACAAGTTTATTCATTGGAATTTAGTGCTACGTAATAGAACCAGTGTGTTAGAACCCCAGTATCATTGGCTGGCACCTCTGGAGAGTGCCCAGTCTCACCCTGCCCACAGGTGGAGTGGTGGAGTACAGCCACAGCAAGTTGCTCAAGGCTGTAATTAGCTGTGTTTGAATAACTCCAAGGATGGAGACTACACAACTGCTTTGGGCAACCTGCTCCAGTTTTTGACCACCCTCAGAAGAAAAGGCAGTATTTTCTTCTGCTTATATGCATTTTCCTGTGTTCTGGAGTGTGCCCATTGCCTTCTGTCCCATCCTGGGCACCACTAGAAGATATCTTCTTTGCTCCCCATATCAGGTATCAATATGTGAGAAGATGTCCAGGTTGGACAGCCTCAGCTTTCTCATCCTTTCCTCATGTGAGAGATGCTCCAGTCCCTAATCATCTTCATGTCCTTTGCTGAACTTGCTCTAGGATATACTGGGGAGCCCAGCACCAGACACAGTAGTCCAGATGTATTGAACCAGGACTGAGTAGAGCAGAAGGATCACCTCCCTCCATGTGTCGGCAACATTCAGCCAAGTGCAGAGCAGGATCCTGTTGGACATCCTTGCTGAAGGGCAAACTGCTGCCTTCTGCTCACTTTGGAGTCTAACAGAGCTACCCTAGCTCAGAACATGTCATGCAGGTGTGCACACACCATTTTGCCATACTATCGTCAAGAGCACTAGAATTAAATAAGCTATCCTCTATTAAATTATTATATACCTGATTCATGATGGAGTATGTGCAAAAATAAATGACTTGTAATGATTTTAGGACAGTAAGATCTGAAAATAAAAGAAAAGGACAATAACAGTGATATTTTGAAAGTATTCCAAAACCCATAAGCAAACTCACCATAATCTGAGATTAAAGTTATGCTGAAACTTTTCAGCCAAGGCTCAAAATGAAATAGTAACACAGAGCACTACTAAAAAGCTTTATGCTAGGGACAGCAGAGTTTCCTCAGCTACAAACATTTTGTCGACCTGATCACTCAAAATACTTCCCTTTCATAATCAGACTGAGAAAACAGGAGTCTCATTATTGTGAGACTGAGCACCCGTGAAGGCCTGGGCACCCTCATGTCCACACGGGGACCATCAACCTTCCTCTTGTTAGGAGGACAGAGCTTCTTCTGACAAAAAGCTTTGACTTTTTCAGGCAGTGGAGTACCTCCCAGTACAAAGCTACTTGCTTGCAAAGCTGCTGCATTCTGCTTGAGTAGCAATTCTGGGTTAACTCTTTGCAGATGTAGCTGCAAGGGGGCATGCCCTGCTGGGTACGGAGGCTTAGGCAGGGGCTCTGCAATGCAAAGAGATGAGAGGAAGATGTTTTGTGGATAAAACACTTTTCTTCAGTCCTTTAAATACCTTACTTAGAATTAGAGGATTGTGACTTAGAGACTTTGAACTGAAGAACTGAGAGTAAACCCATGAGGCTGTGAGCATTATTTGTAATAATTTATCCTCAAAGCAATGGTGGTGTAGGTAACTATGAAGCAGGTTGTGTTGAGCAGAGGATGATATGAGCAGAAGGTTATGCTGTGTGCATGATCTTCTGTAATTTATAGCAACCAGTAATAAGCCCAGGCTTATAGAAAGGAAAGAGTACACATGTTAACAACAGGGTCCCTGTAGCTATTTTTTGATTCATCTTCTGGTGTTACTACCACACAGTACGCCCAGAGCTGTCTTGTTGGTGGGAGCAAGATGGGCAGGGGTTGGGGAAACCTCCGCAAAGCAGTAATAAAAGTGAACTGATCTTTGTACACCTCCGTTTCCTACTGTCCACTGCACAACAGCTCATGGTTCACTTACTGCAGTGCTGAAGCACACAGTTCGTGCATAAGGGGTGGTACCATAGCAGCAGGTACTCTAGAAGACCTTCCCGGCTCAGGTAGCAGACAGAACTGCAATTTGTTACCTGGCTTTGCTTTAGCTTTTACTTGACACTCACTTTGACACCTGCCAGTGCAAATCAAGCCCTTTTACATGTAACACATTTCTTGAAGCCAGGATCCCAGCAGGAGCCTTTTGAGTTGATTTCTCTGTTGCCTAACTGATAATTGTAGGGCTCCTCCTCTGAATTTTCTCCTGGCATGGAGGTATCTCTACAGTCTATCTTCTCTATCTTATCAACCATGCCTGTGAAATATGTAGAATTTCTTATCTTTGAGACTCCTGCTGTAGCTGAAATAGTTTCAAAAGTGGAGGGAATGGAGATAGACTCACAATGTGTTGGAAAATCAGGCTGAGAATGACTGTTCTCATGTTCTCTCCCTGTCATCCTCTCCCACATGGTTAAGATTGGTGTCCTTTCAAGTGTCTTGCTTCTTTCCTTTTGCACATTAAACCTCTCCTGTCTGTCTAGGACACTCCACCAACATAAATGTTGAGGTTTGTGCTTCCCTTCACACATGGCAGCAGTCGAGCATTAGGACTACTTGTGATCAGGATTGGGTCCCTGTGCTGCAAAGCAGCCTGCCCCAGAGTGTCTTGCAAAGGCTTTCTACAAAGCAACCAGCTCAGCACGCTTATGCAGAAGCTGCAAAATAAAGTAGAAATGTCTCCCACATATCTCCCACAGCTGGGAAATGCCACATGTGGATGAGGATAATCCATTCATTAGGTTCTGAACACAAAGTCCCACCAGAGAGCATCATAAATCCATGTGATGTCCCTGAATGCTGGATTTTTCATTTGGGCCTATGAAGGAACTGAAAAATGTGTAAAATGAAAATCACATGTACTGCAAAGCAGCTCCTTAGCACTGGAAGCTGGTAACATCTGAAAGTGAGTAGGCAAAACTGACACATAAAGATGTGCTCTGAGCCAATTTATGGCAAAGGGTAAAGATCATACTGCATCTGAGTCAAAACAGGGTAGGCACTGCTCCCTAGTGACTGTACATCCGAAGAGTCTCCTGTGTACTGATTATACCAGAAAATGTATGGAATACATTACAATTATGAATGTTCCTCTGACATGTTATTTCAGAAAAGACCATGAGAATGGTTTATAATGTAGGGCTTAGTCTTTCAACCTGAAGTCATAACCAGCCCAATTTCCACTGCTGTCAAAGGTGAAGCAGAGATGTTTATGTCCACAGGGCCACTTGCTAGAAGAGAGGAGTATTCTCACAGAATGAAGGTTTTCAGTGAAAGCAGTTTTAAGCTTTTCTAAAACATTATGCTCTCTGGTATTTGTCTGGAGTTAACAACTGACTGCAGAGGGTATATCTCCAGAAAGACTGTAAGATGCATTCTGCAGTTGCATACATGAACATGCTTAAATTGAAGTGTTTTATCTTCAAACTACCATGCTATTATTTCATTCAAGATCTTTCAAAATGTGTCCTAAGCCTTCAAAATAAATAAAATGAAAAAGAAGAAGAAGAAACAGAGTAACTGAGTCCTATGGTTGATACTTTATTATGCAGCTGATATGATTCTTTTCTGCTATTATATGGGACCATTCATTCCTTGCTGATGTTTTAAACTGAGGAAATGTATTCTTGTGTTAAATAAATATACCATAGATTTTGGAAGATTAAACTGACGAGGCAGAAGGTTGAGGTACAAGCAGAAACTTGTACTTAGATTGGAAAGAAAACAAAGACCATCTGCTATGCCATCCACTGTGCATCTTACTACTATTGAAGTCTATTAAAACAAGATACAGGAAGTATTTGGGATCATGTTTGGGTCCAAAGGAAGGTCAGAAATCCTGTGTTCAGCATATCGCAGGTAACGGTGCTCACATATAAGAGAAAGCCAACTAACTCTTGCCAAGCTATCCTTAGAACACACCAACAAGATTGCCAATCTCCTTCTGGTTGACACAGTCCTTTGTACTTTGAAAGGCCAAACAAAATGTGTGGATGGTCTAAAACCAGT
Organism: Oxyura jamaicensis; assembly: GCF_011077185.1. Classification (NCBI taxonomy): domain Eukaryota; kingdom Metazoa; phylum Chordata; class Aves; order Anseriformes; family Anatidae; genus Oxyura; species Oxyura jamaicensis. The sequence goes on from NC_048926.1 coordinate 28,346,193, forward strand.
CATCACTTCCAGCCCTGCTTGGCAGCAGGGATATCAGCTACTGGTTGAGTGGAAAGATAAGTACATAAAGGCCATCTGCTCCTCAGAAAGGAACACAGTAGTTCTGAAGGATGGTGTCCATTGCCCTCTGCTAGTTTAAGAGAGTTCAGGGTCATGGGGCCAGGAGAGGGGGAGCACCTAGCATGATATTACAGACAATCCCAGGGAAGCAGCAGCATCATCTGAATGTTTGGGCTTTTTAAACTCTTTTTCCTAAGAGAATGGTTACATCTCAGGAAGCTTCCCAGAGCCAACAGCATCTGGTGAGCTGTGGCTAGTCAGTGTTACAGACTGCAGGAGGACAACATTCCAAGCAAGCAGGATTTCTGCCTCTGCTTTGGACAGATCAGTGTTAAGTTTGTAGTCCAGTCCTTTGGCCATTCACCACAGGGATTTTGGGTGAAGGGACAACAAATACCAAGGATCTAGATCTCTGCATGGAGTTCAGTAGTGGTCTAAACCCTGAATGCACTGCAGACGTGCTGTGTGGCCTGAGGGTTCAGCCCTGCTTCCACCAAAGCTGCCGGTGAAACTCAGAAGGTGAAGCAGCTCTCCTCTCCTTGTTCCTGGAAGATGGGAGAAGAGCACTCCCTTGGTGTGTGTGTTTCACATGATAAATAACAGCTTTATGATTAAGGACAGATGTGATGGGATGACACCTGTGTCAGGAACCCTGGTGCCATTAAAATGGCATGGTTAATGCTGTGGCCTCTTGGCAGGGAGAGCAAAAGACAGAATCTGCTGATGCAGCCACTGTATAAGAAGGGCTTCTTATCCCTTTTCCCTTATCCATTACGTGTTACTTCTTCCTTCTAGCAAGAAGCAAAAGCTGACCAATTGTTAAAAATGGCATCTTTACCTCTCTCTGCATAGATCTTTATTAATGAGGCAATGCTAGACCTTCCAGCCCACCTGAAGCACATACAGGTTTCCAGAGCACTGGAAATCTTCCCAAGCAGAGAGCATGGTATTGTTCATAAAACAAGAGACTTCATTGGAGAATGTGCTAATGGAAATCTGGTTCAACTTTTTGCTCTCTCTTCCACAGCTTCCTCTTGAAGGTAGCAATACCTCACAAGGTTTAGCAGGCTTCTCAGATAGATACCATATATAAATTTTTGTTTTGTTTTTGTTGCTCTGATGTATGGAAGCACTCCACAAAGACAATAACAGGTCCAAAACAGGCTGCAGGAGGGACCTGGACAGCTTGGTCACCCTGAGTTATCCTCAAGTGGCCATTGGGCTGCTCACCAGGACAGGCTGCTCACCAGGGGTGCTGCTCGGATGGAGTGTGGAGGTTCGCCTTGCCATCTGCTCAGCCTCACAGCCTAGGATGGAACCAAATCCAGAAATCAAACACAGGAATTTCTACCCTCTTCTGTCTCTGTTAACCTGCAGTCTCTGTGGTAATGTAGCCTTAACCAAATGTAATAAAAACAAGCTTCCGCATGCTGTAATAGCCAGATATATTCTCCCTCCAATGAGATATACATGAAAAGAGTGAAGGACACCCTTCCAGCCAGGGATAAGAAAGGAGCAATGTAAAATCACTTTAGCATGTGGCTGCTAACAGAAAAATCCTCAACATTTATTACATGATGTTTGGTAATGTAGTTTGGGCTTCAAATCCTTTGCAGAGCTATCAGAGGGACCAGCAGACCCCTGGTAAGAAACCTGGCTTGCAGTTGACTGAAACTTACTGCAAAATGTGCACTGTTCAGTTAAATTTCTTCAGGATTTGCTTTAAAAGTAGAGAGCTGAATGGTGAACCCTGACTGAACCTTGACTGAAGTATTTAGTTTAGATTAATCAAGTGGCTGCAATAATTATAACAACAGCAACAACAACAATAAATTGTTGTAATTGTGATATCATTACAACTAAAATTAGCTAGGTACTCTCAAGTCTTCTTGGGAAGGACTTCCTTATAATTTACACTCCATAGCTGAAATACAGATTCTGATGCACTGTACCATACATCTGTTCTCCTGACTTTTTAACCATAGAGTGCTAGTTTATTGCTGAGCTTAAGGATAAAAGAAGCAAGAAATGAAAGTAAAAAAAAGTTTCCTCTCCACTAAGTACATTCAGATGTCTGCCTCCGAAAGCCCTATAGAGTGTTTCATTCCCAGATTATTTTACCTTTCTGCTTATGAGGCAATGTTGTTACCAAGCAGGTTTAATCACAAAAGGACTTGGTTATAGAATGGGGAAATATTACTTTCAGGTACTGTCAGTAAAATAATTTAGAAATAGCTACAATGTATTAGTGTTGGTGTGTTAAAAGTTCCAAAGAAATAGATCTGTAAGACAATTATTCTTGCATGCGCTATTGGTACTTGCTTGGCCTCAGGTTTTCAGTGCTATCAGGGTTGGAGACAGGAAGCCCAGCAGTGACCTGTGTTGCACTTGAGCATAGAGCCGTTCCAAAGAAATGCTGCTACTACTGCCTGTTGTACAGGGAGCAAACGAGCTGACTGCAGGACAGTATTTCGAGTCAGTGCTATCTTCCAGAGTGAAAGCAAAAAAATCTCTCAGGTGTTCCTTGCAAAAGATGTTGCATGTTCAGTGTCCGGCTTTAGCAAGGGTGTCCTTTCTGGCAGGGTGCAGGGGGTTCCTACCCCAGAAGGTGTTCACGTTCACCTGTACCCTTAATACAAAGCCACTGCACAGTAGCAGATGAGTGGGTGTTGGTCTCCTGTTCTGTTGGGTAGCTCTTCAAAGTGGTAGTATTAACCTCCCTCAGATGGTTTAGTTGAGCCAAAACTACACATCAGAGCCAGATTTCAGATAAATGCAATTTGCTTCTAGTAGTTTCAGAGACAACCATGATTTTATGGCTGTTGTATTTTCATAATTCCTTGCTCCTTTTTTTAATTATTATTTTTTATTATTATTATTTTTTTCCCCTGATTCTGCAGGTAGCCTGAGGCCTTAGCATTTGGCTTCTTTTGTTGAGGACTTGAACATCTCAGCAGAAGCATTATGGTTCCACATAATCATTGGTGTGAGAACAGGGTGTATAAAGGCCTAAATCTAAATTTACATTTGAAAAGCTTGAATATTATTTCACGGGTTATTTTTTTATATTCAGAGCTGCTTCTTTCTGGTTTACTCTCCCTAGTCACTTTCCTCAGTGTCATTTCTTCTCAGATATAGAATTTGCCACAGGTTCTGTGAGCCACCTGACCCAAACAGAAGGCAATGTCTCTTCCCAAGCACAACCCTCAGGTTTTAATTGAGATTTAGAACAGAGAACATGGGAAATGAGCTTGTGCAAACAAAAAACATGTAAGATGGGATGCAAGACAACTAATTCTGTCCTGGAATTTCCCTGGAAGCTGCTTTCCTACTGACTTCTAAACTTCTTGGAGATTCCAACGAGGCCAACCCTCCTTCTTTGCTCTGCTCCATACAGCTGCAGTGGCATTAAGAAAGAGGGATAGACTCCAAGGCCTGCCTTTATTACAGGGCTACATTCAGAAATAGCTCAGTACCTCCAAGTCTGGTAGTAGCCAAAGTGTTGAGATGGGGCTAGAAACTGCTATGACTGTCTTCCACCCACAGGTAGGCTTTATCAGCTGCTAGAGGGAGGCAGTGCTGTCCTCTCCTGGGGGAGTGACTCTGAAGTGTTTAAAAGGCTTCTCTCCTGCTTCCCTGTGTGAGCTGGCAAATACTCTCTTTGAAAAGGTTAGAGAAACACAAATGGAGTGACTGTGGCAGGAAGCTTTTTTTTTTTTTTTTTTTTTTTTTTTTTTTTCCTTTTTTCTTTTTTCTTTTTTCTTTTTATTTCATGGCTGTTTGCACAAGTATCAGGTTGTGGGCTGTGATTACTTGCTTTGTTTCTCCAGTGGTATATACAAACTGTGCCTTAATGGTGCCACAGCGTGTGACCAGACAGCCTCAGGAAGGGAAAGTTAAATGGATATGAAGTGTAGCTGTAAGCATTTAAGCTAAGCTGAAGGGATAACACCACTAAGGAGAGCATCCCTGCTGCTCCCACCTGATTTCTGCCAAGATGAAAAGTTGCATGTAAACCCTTCATTGTCTCTCCCTTGACATCTTCTTGGTCTTCACTTCCAGAGATCTGCCAGGCCTGCTGCTCCCTTCCCTTTCCTGGCCCTGAGACATTCACTGGTCTGTCCCTTGCTAGGGATATGTGACTTCTCAGGTGCCTCTGCCTGAAGCAAATGATTTGGTGGTTCCTTTTAGAGTGACCACCAGCAAAGCAGGCAATGGGGCTGATGTATAAGGCATAGTCATTTGGGCTTGTATTTAGTGCTTGTGGGTATGGCTCTGGCACCACTCACATGGTGCATTGAGGAATTGCTATGACAGCACGTATCAAGAAGCAGTTTGCTGCTGCTGAGTTCTCTCTTTCCAAGCCTGCACATGCCTGAGGTACCAAATATTCCCTCATCACCAGTATCTCAAAGTTTCTGGTGTGGTCCATAGCCTGCTTGGTCCCACAGCTGCTCCTTCCAGAGCTGTGTCCACCCCAAGGCTAGTAGTAGCTGGCCTTCTGCTGTGACCAATCCAACACAAGTTCATGTCCTCACTCTGCTGTCTTCTAGCTCTCCTTGAACCCAGTCTGTCTTGTCTACCTACCTCATGCCTTGAGCTTCTTCACCACAGATATCTTACAGTCATCACTGATGAGGGTTCCTAGTGCCAGAGCTTCTGTGCTGCAGCAGAAGTCGCTCCACCACAGCTACCTGCAGCAGAAGGTGGACCTCTACTACCTTCATTTTGTCTATAGGATATGTGACTAACTCTCTCCCTAACCAAATCCTTTGCATTCCTCCACCCATCCCAAAGGCATTTGCTTACTCAAAGCCCACTTCTGCTTCTTGACTCAGCAGAGTTGTGTCGCCCAAGACATCTTCATTCTCCTTCAGGGTAGCAAAATGTGAACATATGAGGGATGGCTGAAGCAACTGGGGTTGTTTAGTCTGGAGAAGAGGAGGCTTAGGGGAGACCTTATTGCTCTCTACAACTACCTGAGAGGAGATTGCAAGTGGTAGGACACAAGTAAACAATGTTAAGTTGCACCAGGAGAGGTTTAGATTAGATATCAGGAAGAATTTCTTAATGGAAAGGACAGTTAGGCCCTGGAAAAGGCTACCCCATGAAGTGATAGAGTTGTCATCCTTGGAGGTATTTAAGGAACATGGATGTGGTGCTTAAGGACATGGAATTTGTAATGTTAGGTGATGGCTGGACTTTCTATTATGGGTCTTTTCCAATATGAATGATTCAAGGATTCCATCAAAAGGCCAATCTTATTTTCTGACATTTTATTTTATTTGGTAGTATTGCTGTGATTGAAGTTTAATAAGGCTTGCCTTTTATAACTGAAGCTATAGGACTTGTGTTCATTACAGTAGCAACCTACTTCTCATGCTGGGTGTCAGTGAGCCTCCTATGTATATCACAGTTAACCTGATTTTTGCAGGTAGAGTTCTTCCATGAGAATGGGCATGGGGACATGAAGCCTGGTGAAAGCATGACTTGCAAGCTGGCAGTGCTAGCCCTACATCTGTTTTGTGGGCTCCTGCCCAGTGGATTTTTTCTTACCCTTTTTGGCTGCTGTTCTGTACCAGCAGGTCAGGGTCTGGATGGACTGGTCTGTGTGAGTGCTGCAAACAGGCACATTCCCAGCCTGGTGGCATTCACATGGCTGCTTGGAACTCATGTTTTAGGCATGGCACAGTTATTATATGCTTAAAGCCAGATTTCAGCCCACAGCACCTTCTCTGTAGTGGCATATTCTCATTGTGATTAATCAGCCCGTGTCTTTATTGGAGCTCAAATTTGTGAGTAGACACACTGCTTTTCTTTGCTGTCAAATGAGAATTGAAGGCACAGCAATCTGAATCTTATGATGATCTTTGGCCAGATCTTAAAATGCTCTTCCCCCTTCCCCTCCCCCCTTTTATTTTATTTTATTTTATTTTTTTTCTGCTATTACCATCCAACATAGCTAAAACAGTAATTTGAATAACACTGCCACAATGCGTGAGATACACTTAATTAGGCAACAGGAGACATACATTTGAAAGATAGTAGTTAATCAAGTGCTAACAAAGTCATCCTTTATTCTGCATAATTACGAGCACTGAAAACATTTGAAGCTTGCCTTAATTTAGGTGTTTCAAAGACACATTAGCTTTTTAAATTATTATTATTTTTTTTCCTCCTTTTTCTTTTTTCTTTTTCTTTTTCTCATTTCTCCCCCAAGCTAAAGAGTTCTCAGTCTTATGGAAAACACTAATTAAGACTTCCTCCTCATCATCCTCGCCACCTAAATCAGAAAAACGGAGCTCCCGGGGTCCCTGCGGGCAGCGGGCGTGCTGCCTTCCTGCCCCGGCATTTGTCTGTGCCTTCCTGGAGCTCCGGCAACTTGCTAGTGGAGCACTTTGGTGCTACCCGTTTCCTCTCAGCGCCCGCTAGATGACGCCTGTGATTTTAACAGCAGCTCACAGCCATGGGAAGGGAAGATTTTGGAGTTTCGTTTGTCATGTTCCACGTTTTGGGTATGGGAGCACGTATGAGCATGTGGCGCGAAGAGGCCTGGAGAGCAAGGATGGCTGAAAAGCATCTTCACTGCTGTGTATTCGCGAGGGCTGTGAGGCTGCAGAGATGCATTTTGTACTTTCGCACCCTACCTCACCTGGCTCGTGGAGTACATGAGTGTAGAGAGCTGTAGTCAGATAACTTCACTGTTTCCTCGGGAGGAGGAAACACTTTGGCGTGACAAACATGGTGATGCTGACATGTACAGCCTGGGACCTAGCTGAGGAAGGAGAAGAATACTGAAAGACAGCAACAGCATTAGCAAACAGGTGCATTGCTTGTGCTCCACGTTGTAATGCACTTCTTGCAGAATTATGCAGGGACAAATTAAATGGAGGATGAAGGCATCAGGCAGCGAACTCCTACAGCTGGTGATATGCCTCAGGACTGCATGCAGCAGAGCCAAATCAATGCCCTAAATACAGAATAGCAAAGGACACTCCTCTTCACATGCTTTCCCTTGCTGGTTTGGGATATTTAATTCTACAGTAATCAAGACATGATTTGATTTAAAAAGTACGCAGTATAATTAAGACTCAACGTAAATAAAAGTCATTAAACTAGATCGACTAGCCATTTATGCCCACTTACTGCAAGCTCATTTATTTAATCTTGATTGTTTTATAATGGGCAAATACAATTTCCTCCTCTAGGAGCAGGTGCAGGATTAGGTTTTATTTGGTTATTTGGATTCTGAAAGTAACATTGTGACTGTGGGTGGGTAAAATGAGGGGAAAACTGAAGATGTTGTACAACAACATGCTATCCGTATCGGGGTAATACAGTCTTCAATTTGTCAAAGGCAAAGGCTATAATTGAAATTCTCTCATTTGAAAGTTAAAGCGTGTGCTGGCTGTGCTAGGAGTCTGCAGTGAGAAATTCAGCACAAATCATGTGTAGCAGCATCTGCCCAGATGGTCAAATAAGTAATCCTGATGCTAAATACAATAAATAACATCATCATTTCATTAAACTTTTATGAAAGATATTTCTTTCCAAAGAACTGAATCTGTTTTCGAATTAACCTTCCCTGGCTTTTGTTTTTTAACCCTGGCACTAGTGAGACTGTCAAATCTTGTTTTCCTTGGTTTCACTGGCAATCCTCCTAGGACATCCAGAGATACCAGTTAGGATCAATTTTTGGCCATTAAGGGAGCAACTGTTCTGAATCATTACATAGATGCCTTTTCTTCTGGGTGAGTCATACTGAAAATGAATTGAGTTTTTGACAGCCTCAATTAATCTGTTTTCACCTCCCTTGTTACCAGTTATTGTTGCTAACTGCCACTTCTACAGGTGTTTATAACCTCTTCTGTATAGCCCCAAAACATTTTAACGTGAAAGAAGTAACACACAGGTAAATGCACTCCCTACATCTCTCCAAAAGTGAAAGTGTTCAGGCTCTCTTTGTGCATGAGGAAGGAGCACAAATGGATACATGTCCAGCATTTTTCCCTTCCACAAATGGAAGCAGAGATGCTCCGGTCTCTGTATCTCTCTGTACCTTTGGATACAATGCACCTGCATCACAGCGTAGACCAGCTCCAATATGTGACCGTCTTCAGATCTGCCTGAAAAACCTCCCTCCTAACAGTAGTACATGTCTTTCTCTGTAGAACAGCCTCAGTGAATCTGGGACTAAATCTGAACGATAGGCAGGGGATGTCTAAAGCACAGTCTGGGGTTCTTTCTCTTCTTCTTAAGCTGGGAGAAAATAGGCAGAAAGGAGTGTGATGTGTCAACAACCTCCCACTGTGCTAACAGTCCTGAGGTGGGATGTGGGCAAGGTAACATTCCAGTCTGCAGTTATTGAAACTTGATGGTTAGTACAGTGTGCTTTCTTTGATTAAGCAAGGTTTATAAGCAGGTTTGCTAGACATGGTTTCCCCCCTAATTAAACTATTTGATCTTCTCCTGAAGTAGCACTTCAAATATTTTATTCTCTGGCCTCTGGATAAACAGACAAGTTGCATTTCTTTGTCTCAAGATGGCATTTAAAATACAGCTGCAAAATAATGAGCCTGTTTTAAGAGTTCAAATTAAGTCATGCAATGCAGGAAGTGAGTTGGGTATTCTTTCTTTTGCTGGCATTTCAGCACGAGAGTACCTCATGGCTGTGTGCAGCCTCTGAGCGATGTGGAGAAGCACTCCTCTTGCTGTAGGTGCTGGGCTGGGCTCACAGCAGAATAAGAGCTGAATGGCAGCCCTACTGTGGGTTGTTGTTGTCATTATTGTTATTAATATTATTGTTTTTATTTGTCTTCTCATCACCAAGTGTGAGAAATTCTAGGCATGAAAAGCCTCGTAAAGTTGATACATGGAGGCTGGAACTGGCACATAAACCCACATCCAGGCAACTCTTTGAAAGCTGGTGTGACTCCAAATTGCTTCTACTGCAGAAGATAGCATTTTGTTGGACAGAACTTCTCTGAGACCAGAATAAAGTCCAAAGTGAAAGAGCAACACATTCTCATCATCAGTTCTTTGTCAAGTTGTTAAGGAAAGGATTTCTGCTGTGGAGCATGTTCAAAACAGCACATTTGGTATCCTCTTCCTCCTTTCTAAGGCACGCACATGTTTTCTGCAGTGTTAGGTCGTTTAAGTTTCTCTAGTCCCCCCCTTCCCTCCTTTTTTTTTTTTTTTTTTTTTTTTTTTTTTTTTTTTTCCCTCTTCAGTACAGCTGTTTGTAGCACATAAGTCTTGTAAATTCCAAATTCATAATACCAGATAGTGAATTCTAGAGGACGTCTTGGAAACAATGATTCTGAGACCTTGGTTGTTCCTCAACCGTCTTTCAGACTGTGTTCATAAAATATCTCCCATAACAAGCTTCTTGCTGTCTGTTCATTTTCACCACAGTAATGTCCATCCCTTCATTTAAATTAAAAAAAAAAAAAAAAAAAAAGAATAGGAAGAATATATTCACCAGCTGTAACTCATGATGAATACATTCTTAAATGCTTAGGCTCTTTGAAAGCAATAGGAACATATTTGTATAAAAACGTATTTGACTCAAGCAAGAAACAGAACAAGGCAAATAGGAGGGGATGCTGGGTTTGCTGCAGATCATCTGTCTTCTGCAGTGCCATTCAAACACAAAACTTTTAAAGATGCTTTAAAAATACTAATTTGGTGGGAAATGTCAGCCCTACTACACACAATACTTTGAAAAAAATGTGTTATTTATAAGAGAAGTTTAAAAACTGCCCTCAAATGCACAGTAACTGTTGGTATACTTGGATGATCTACATCTCGTGTTGCAAAGAAACGGTCTGTCCCTTTTTCGCACATTATCAAGCCACAAGACCCTACCTGTGCTTCACAAAGAGAAACGTTCCCAGTGTTTACACAGGTGGGCTATGCAAGGGGGTGTGAAGACTGTTGGCAGCTGTGCAAAAGGCATCAGCCTTTTGTGAAACTGAGAACAAGTACATTTTCAGAGGTGAACTATTTAAAATATACATTTTTTGAAGTGCAGTGCATTGAATTCCATGCTTGCAAAAGCCAAATATAGGAATAATGCAACAGGTCAGAAACAGTAGTCTAGCACTCATAGCCTTAATACAGCTCAGGGTGGCTCTTTAAACATTCTCACAGTGGCTGCAGACATTGTACCTTCGCCCTGGTCTTGGGGAGAGAAAGCTTTCCTCTCTTCCTCTGCCCTTTTTGCTGAGGCTACTGGTTATGTATTAATCTGAATACTACAGGTGTGTAATGGGAATATTTTGGAGGAATTCAGACTGGGGACTTAAGTATGGAGGGGCTGCACTCCCTACAAACATCATGCAAGTCTGAGTGGTAGGAACTGAGCTTTGGTGAACCTCTCTGCAAAGAGAAAGAATGCCAACTTGGGTGGAGGGAGGCAGGGAGGGAAGTTATACTGACACCTTGAGGTCCCCAGGCTGCAGTGGTTGGTGTGGGCAGGGCAAAAACAAGGGAGACACAGGCATTGTATCCCGGCTGGAGCAGAAGTAGAAGCAAGCTGAGCATGAGGACTGTGCTCAGTGATTCTCCCATGCTCCAAAGTCAGAGGTGGACACAAGAAGAGTTTACTATCATTGCCACCTCAGCTTAGGGCATTCTGGAGGAAGGCAGTCAGAGAAAAGTATTGTCTAAAGAGCAATGTGTTGAAATGGAAATTTGCTGCCAAGAGTGGGTAGGTAATTGTGTGGACCTTCCTGGAGTCCTGTGTGGTGGTAGCATTTCGACTGTGTGATTGCTCTACTCGTAAATCACTCTTTGACAGGCTGGCACGCGATGAGCATTGCCTGTGCTGGGGAGCCCCAAGGCTGATATCCTCTGCTTCATGCAGTAAGAGCACTTTTTTTTTTTTTTTTTTTTTTTTTTTTTTTTTTAATGCTTTGGGTCTCTAATGACACACTGATTGCTGCCACATGTGCATCACATCTAAGCTGGGCTCTGATTCACTAGAATGATGGAGCCAATGGATGGGCTCTGGAGAGAAGCACTTTTCCTTTCCCCTGCAGGGCAGTGGATCCTCACAGTTTTCTGTTCCTGCCCAGGATCAGTCCCTGTGAGGGGACCCCTGGTCCCCTCAGAAGCGAGCAGCGATGAAGTGTATCACCACATGCTGCCCTTCCATGGGCTGAAAGCACTCCATACTCATCTCTGACCTCCCCAGTAGAAACAAACATGCCAAGCAAGGAGGTTTAGGTGAGCTGGCCAAGCCATAAGAGCAATCAGTCTTAGGGTGCTGATTTAGGACTGAGGATTTCCTGGCTCTCTGTCCCATGCTCTGGCTACAAAGATGATTTCCTCACATGGTCAGTCATATATTATCTTACTCCCACCAAAGGGAGTGTGTGGAGTGGCAGCAATTAACGGGTTTTGCCCCCATAACCACCTTTGCCAATCAATTTCTGTACCAAATTAAGTTCAAACTCAAAAAACAAAACAAAACAAAACAAAAAAAAACAACAACAACCCTGCCACCCTCCACCTTTTGCATTTCCCCAGGCTGTTTCAGGGAGCATCCTACAAAAGAAGGATGCTGAGGTATTTTTGCTTGTGAATGACACAAAGAAAATTTCCTATTCTGCCAGAATAACCTGATTTCTGGCCATTCCCCACCCCTGGCATCTCACCCTGCCTGTGGGGTGCCTTCTCGTGAGGCTGTATTTGTGGCCTCAACCTGTCAGGGCATGGGAGGCTTTGGCTGCAGCTCAGCATCTGCAGACCCAGGCCGGGGGTGCCTTGGCTGCCCCCATCCCTGTGGTGTTTACAGCGCGTGCTCCTTAACCACGTTTGGGCTGCTCAGCGTCAGTGCCCTCATACCTTCACTGGCCCTGCTACTTAAGCTAACAACAAGTTCGTAAGGGAATAGGATATGAAACACATAAATAAAAGTATCAGGTATCCCTAAAACATGTGTGGATTAAGCTGGTGAAAAGGTGAAATTTCTCTTCCCTGTGAGTTAATGTCTATTTTTTTTGGAAACTATACTTTGAGGACGGCCCCCCTTTCTACTAACGTGATAAAAGATACGTTTTCTTATCTGAATGCAATGACATTTTAAAAGGCTCCCTTTGTTGTATCTAAACCTGTATGTCAACAATTATACCTCTTATACAATTTTCTTCATATTTACTTAATATAACTCTACATTGTGTTGATATAAAACTAGACAGCATACTTTTAACTTCTCGGTACTTTTGTTGGATGAAAATCTTCACAATGCCAGACTAATCTTTCATGACTGACAGCATATTGGCATGGCATGACAATTTAAATCCATGTTGGAATATGTTAATCCATCACCTGGAGTTATGATACTTTTTCTTTTTTTCTTTCTTACTTTTGGCTTCTAGATGTTGTAACGTTTGTTTCAAGCTGTGTGTTTTTAAAGGTTAGGTGTCTCACTTCTAACTCTTCTTTACAAAAGTGCTTTGAAATTGTTTATTCCTAGACATCAGGAGGTATTTGCAAGTGAAATAACAAGAATAACCCTTTGGATGTAACTTTTATTTTTCTAGCTTTTATTAAGTAACTTACTCTGTTAATAATTTACTCTGTGAGTTTGAATTGAGGAATCTGTTCTGTGGCTGCAAGGAAGAAAAATTGGTTTGCTACTTTCTGCAAAGATATTTTTCAGAAAAAAAAAAAAAAAGCTTGCTGAGATTATCCGTATTTAGTGCAAAATCTAGGGAAATATTCTGATGTGTAAAGAGGATCTAGACTGAAATTCCTTCAAAAGCACTCTTTCAGCAGTATCTTTCAATGGAAATGATGTCTGGCATTCTGCAAGACTGTACCTGGGGTTCTTGACCTTGGCATTGATACCCTTGTGACCTGCATTGGTGCCAAACTTCTCTGAAGGGCTATCTCACTCACTGTTCTCCAAGAGTGCTACTTCAGGATCTGCACTGAGCACCTGGGAAAGGAGCAGACATTCACCAACCACTGCATTTACCTGGGACTTAGCAAAGACAGTTTTCTTTTTCCTCTGCCTCCACTGGGAAGATTTACAGTATTGGGGTACAATATTGATACTAGCTTTGAAGAAGTTAAGTTGGATAAAGGTCATCATAAAGCAGGCTTTTTCCCAGGAATGGGTTATTCCTGGCCCCACAGCTGAAGAAGAAGATGTATTGAAAACACTTAAAAGGGTAAATACTATATAACTGTCAACAGTGGTGAATACTGAAACAAAAATAAAAAGGAGAATTGAGACCTTTATTTACTTTACAACAGTAAAAAGAAGAAAGAGGAAAAAGGAATTTGTAATAAAGCTATTCAGGGGAGTCTGTTAGGTAAGTTTCCATGCTACTAACTGTCTAAAGATGAAGTCAGTGCATTATCAGGATTTGTTTTGACTATAGACAATATGAATTTTACTCACCAATATAATCACAGAAAACAATTTGCGTATGTCACTTATGCTCACCCATTTTCAAGGATAATGAGTTCCTGCTGTAATACTCTATACTACAATTTCTGCTACCATTGTTGACTGAAAACAAACCAGAGGGAAGTTAAAATCATACTGTCTACAGCCAGCTTGGAAAAACATTACCAAAAGCAGCTAATCTCAGCTTTGAAAGTTCTGGTAAATCCTATGTGTGAACTGAACTGCAGATAGGAAAACCTGCCTGAGCATATGCCATGCTTTGGAATGGTAGTCTCTGACCTTTAAATGGCTGGCTCTTGTAACTGGGTAATGAACTTGGTACAGTTCAATGGCTTTAATACCTCAACAATAGACATTCTTGCTTCTGGTTTAAGATGTTCTAGGTATTAAGCTTGCAAATAGCCCAGGGAACTCAATTAGCCAAGTGAACACAAGCTGCAATTGTTTGATGGCTAGTGTTTCAGAGGAAAATGAATTCTACTAAGGTGAACAAAAAGGGAGACAAACGTTCCTGTTTTCTCATAGGTAAGATACCTGGAAAAGAAGCAGGAAGTGGTGCGTATAATCGTGAGAAAAAGGCCCAGAGAGGAAGGGAAAAGAGAGCAGAGACAACTTAAAATGATTTCAGGTGTCAAAATAAATCATATGGCAATAAAATGAAGCAAGTGACATGCAAGCATCACAGCGGTGTATGGGAAGGACCTTGCAGGCCATTGAGACCCTGCCCCTGAAAAGTCATGGCTGTGATTTAGGATGTATCAGACAAGCAGCCAGAAGTTAATTAGCTGGCAAATAGCTCTCTGCAGCCATACTAAGAAACCACTGAAGTCAATGTCTGTTAACTTAACAGTGCTCACTGTTGCAAGAGCAACCTGAACAACCTCGTCTTTCCTGACTTGTCAGTGTTGGAGGGTGTTTAACAGACCATTCATTACAGCAGTGGATTAGTGTGGGATGAAAAATGTATCATTTCAATTCTTCTCTCCTGGCAGCAAGGGACTGATGCCATGGCATGTTAAACATGTTTATTCAAGCAAACTCTACTCCTTTTTTTTTTTTTTTTTCTTAATAAATGCAAGTTCATCCTTGTGATAGACAAATGTTGCCAACATACTGAATGCTAAAAAGAAATGTGTATTGTTGACTGTGTTTGAATGACTGTTCAATACAGCAGTGAAAGCACACAGAGCTATGGCAAAGGTCTTACAGGTAATAGTTTTTCAGTAGCCATTCTTGAGCTCTCCTTCCCAGCTGCTCCTGTTACATCGGCAGTGGCATTTACATTAGCAATGCGCTAAGTGACCACCCACGTAAAATCTTATTCAGCTGGGAGTGTCCAAACAGTACACCTAAAAGTGCAGTGATAATTCAGAGGGAGCCTTGACTTGCTGTGAAGTATTTTTCATTACTCAGTTCAAAGGAGATGAAAAGCCTGTTTTGAGGGTAAGAGATAATGTGACTTCTGTGCATGCTGCACAAAAGCAGGCTGGTGGCTAATTCATTATTCAGGTTGCAAACTTGAAAATAATCACTCTGTCCATAGAAAAGTACAGGCTGTTACAGGTATGGCAGGCAGGTTTTTTTTTTTTTTTTTTTCCTGTCTTCCTTTTACTTTTGCCCACTTCAGGCTAACATTGCACAGTTTCAGCATGGTAGTGCTGGTTTTGCACCAATAAAACTGTATTTGTTTATATCTAGCTCAGAATCTGACCGAAGAAACACCTCAGATAGAATATGTGTTTTCTGTAAACAGTGTTAATGTAATATCACAGACTATTTAAAGAATCATTAATATCAAAAACTATGGTAATTTACAGGTTATTATTTTTTCTTAACGCCACTTATAACCAACAGAGT
The DNA here is from genome assembly GCF_011077185.1 of Oxyura jamaicensis. Taxonomy (NCBI): domain Eukaryota; kingdom Metazoa; phylum Chordata; class Aves; order Anseriformes; family Anatidae; genus Oxyura; species Oxyura jamaicensis. The sequence goes on from NC_048926.1 coordinate 28,361,533, forward strand.
GATAGGAAACATGGAGCTATAGGACATATTCAAAATCGCTCCTGTAATGTCATTACCTTCTAAATCACTTCCCCCGTGATGGTATTGACAGAGGGGTTAAGATGGGTGAGAGTGTAAACAGTAATTGCTTCTCCTTTCATTTTAAAACTGAATTAAAAAACAAAAAAAGCCTATGTTTGCTGCTGAGAAGAAAAGTGTATGGCATTGAGGAAATTTTGTTAAGTCTTCTTCCTTAGAGACCTTCAAAAGCCACCTGGACATGGTCCTGGACACCCTGCTCTGGGTGCTTGTGCAGGGAGTTGGACCAGGTGGCCTCCAGAGGTCCCTGCCAAGCCCAGCTGTTATGTGATTCTGTGAACTTCTTGTGCATGCAATTATTAAGACTCTAAAGCTTCCGTAAGACTTAAAACAACCCAGAAACAGCAGATGTGCACCTGATCTCAAATGCAGCATATTTACGAGAATGTTTACTACCTTTTGTGGTATATCATAGAGGACCTGGATAACCATGTATCAAAATTTTTAGGAGTCACTAGAGTTAACAGCTCCACCATTACATCCCCTGTAGTTTTGGCCAAGCTTTGCCTCAGCTGTGTTTATAGGGCTGAAAGCATCCCAGCAAAGGGATGAACAGGACAGCAGGTGCCCTGACTACCTCGCAGACAAGTGAGAAGGTCTACTGCGGGAGAAGGCCTACTGTCAGGAGCTGTGGTCAGCAGCTTTGATCTCTGCCCTTTTCCAGTTGTTGGACCTGATGCTCTGTTCATCACTCAAGTGAAAATTAAAATAGGAAGGGGAGGCTAGGGTGATCTGCAGGAGCAGAAGAAGAGTATGAGGTAAAAATGGCTGTGAAAAAGAAAGAGGTAGCAAAGAAAAGGGAAGGCAGGGAAGGCCAGGGAGCTAGCTGTGTGGCTCAGAGAGCAGGAGCTGTGACCTCCCATGCCCAGATTTGGGGTTGAGCCCAGCCAGACATGCTCCCAGTTATCCACTCACTCTAAAAACATGGACCAGAAACTGGGCAACAACCACCAGCAGCAGCAGTCAGGAGCTCCACTTCTCATCAGCTGGTTTCCTGATTGGAAAGGAGAAGCAAACTGTCCTTTGAAGGAAATGAATGGCTTTCTTGGTTTGGCATCCGTTCAGCCTCACAGAACTTCTGTATAACATCTCTGGAAGAAGATCAAGAGGCAGCACAGACTAAGAAAATGGAAGTCAAACCTCATCCCCAGAGATTTTGCTCCTAAGAGGGAGGCTTGCCAGCAACCTCATGGAGTCCTTAGTAATATCCTCATTACTACAAAAGGGGCCTGTAAATAATTATTTAAGTAGGTTATCTCTTCATAGAAGTATTGTAATTTTCTGCATCTCTGATTTCTCCATAACCTAAAATTATCTGGTCTTCTTTCCATTTTCAGTTAGACTCTATTTTATTGTGTGCCAAAAACCTCAGTTTCTCATGAAAAAACATGAGAAGTTTCTCATGGTCAAACTTGCCTTTGTAAAGGTCTGACTCACTTCTGCTGGGCTCTTTCCATTTTGGCAAGTCTTCACAACCCTCATGCACACTGGAGGTGTGAAAAAGATTGGGTGAGGTATTTGGTGTGGGAGACAGTTCCCTTGTAGCCAACTGGAGCAGGTGGGTTTAAGAAAGATCAGAGAGATGGAGCTGACATGCTTAAAGTGATAGTTGTGTGCTGAATTTCTTTCTAAACTAATGAGTTTTGTAACTATTTCTGTTGTTATTGATTTAATATTTGAATTGTTCAAGGCGTTTTGATGTTCAGAAGTTGTGTGGGAACAATAGAGGACAGGAAATAACATTATCAGATGTATTTCTCAGACTTTGATGCTGTGACAGAAAAGCTTGTAAATGATCTATGGTCCACTGAACCTTATCCAATACTTGTAACTTTTAATGGCTATGAAGCGTACTTCATGGGCTTCAAAATGAAAACTGCTCAAAAGGAAACTCTTTGATTTGGATGGGAAAGAAAGTCTTAGTTCCACAGGGAGTCTCAATAAACTGAGGTGAGACAGTATAGAGTGAAGATTGTACAATTGAATTCCAAGCAGAATATATATACATATTTTCCTTCAGAAGTATTGGTTTCTTTCAGTCTGGAATAACTTGACTTTTAGGCTATTGATATAATAAAGGTATAAAGTCATACCTTCAGAAAAGATGTCTTTCCCTATAAAGATCCTGAAAAGAAATATGATATCGAATATTTTATATTTCAATATTAATATTTGACATTTGTCTTTCAGAAATCATATTCAAATAAATCAGCGATATATTACATGTAGAGTCTCCATGGAAGAAATGAAGTTCATACTAAAAAAGAGTTTTCTTCTGATGATTAAGTCATTCTATCAAAAAGATCTCTTGGTTTTGGCTCTGAGCTTGATATCATAAAAAACCAGTCACCTTATCTTAATTTTTTTTCCCCTCTAGATTGCATTTTCCCCTCTAGATTGCATTGAAGCAGAACTTTGTGAACAAATGAGTTTACATCACTAGCACTGGTGTTTGGTTTCCTGAAACATAACAGAAAAGAGTGCGGTCTATGGGAGAACAAGGAGCAAGGGGTGAAGGCAGGAGATGGCATCTACCTGATTTGCTGAAATAGAAATGTAAACAAGAAAAGTGCTGGTTTACTCTACATGGCAGAAGCACACGTTTATGTTCCTGCTCAATCAACTGGGTGGTGATCATGTCTCTTTATTTATTCATTTAGGTCAAAAGGTACTTGGCATGTGACAGAGTATATATGGATGTAGGTTCTACTTGATAGCATGTGTTTTGCATTTGTTTAGTTTGCTTTTTGGTATATTAGAATAAGAAAAAGGGATATTCACTGCCCTCAAAGGAAACCTTCCACTATACAGCACAGTATATACTAGTGAAAAACTGCCCTCATGTTCATAATAAGATACTCTCTAGAATGTCCCTCTCAAAGGCTGACATTTCTTGATTGCATAAATCCCCTTCAGTCATTTAAAGAGACACAATTTATCCCATTCAATATTGCTTCAAAAACCTGAGCTTTAGAACTGCTCCTCAAGCATTATTGTCAGTGCGTTATTGTCAGTTATCTAGGCAACCAGACCATTAAGTGCTCCTCTTTTATCTGCTGGGTCTGTATTTTAGTTTCAGTATCTCAGTTGTGAGCTATTATAGCAGAATGTGACCCAAGCAAAAGTTCAAAAGGTTACCACCATCAGCTGAAATTCTGCAATATGTGTGGGCATGTTCCGAGTTTGCCCTAGCTGTAACCTAATTTGACGTAATCTAAACTTTTATTGTTTCTTACTTGTGATTTGACATTCCACTTCAGGCAGCTTCCTCCTTAGATCCTTCCCTCCTTTGACCTCATCTAGCAATATGGCAGGGCAAGCCAGAAAGCAAGCACTTTCAATTCTTGTTGATTTCTTCCTTCTCCCACTTGGGGACACACAGTTAGAATTTCAAGCATTAATTGCCAAGATGAACCTGTAAAATGGGCAGGTGCAACCATGTATTTACATGTATGGACAAGGTAAGTAGGTGACACAATTTACATAGTGGTATACTTTGCTTCTTTTTATTGTAGCTGAACAAACACTGTGAAAAATCCCTTATACAATGATGTACTCAACTGCTAAATTACTTGGCTTTAGCCATGCCAAACTTGTTTCTTTCTGCATTTTTTTTTTTTTTTTTTTTTTTTCCCCAGGGATATCCTGCTCATCAAATTTTATTGGCACCTGTGTAGGTGTGGAGAAAACTGTATATGTACATATTTGCTGAAACTGAATTTGCAACACTCATAAGTTCTTAGGTGAGTTGTACACACTGGATCGTTCAACTTGCAAGTGACAGAGCCTCAGGAGTGTCTGCCTGGCACCTTGTATTGCTCAAGGAAAGGCAATATTTGCAAAAGCATATCACAGCCAATCTTTCAGCTCCTTTGTGCTTGGACTAGTGAATGCTAGTATGATCCTTAAGAGGAGAATGAGTGTCAGACTTCTGAGTCCGTCCCCCAGTCATCTTGTATCTGAAATCCTTTCTGATCTTTCAGGCTGCAGTCAAATCAAAAAGCTAAGGAAAAACAAGAGGGAACTCCTTGAACTTGTGGCAGCTCCTTTTAGTCTCCAGCTTTGCCACTTGGAAAGATTTATTCTGTGTATGTGCTTTTCTCCCTGGAAGCTTGTCAAGTGGCAAAGCAGGATCTTTGTTTTCCAGGATAAATATTTTTGGGTGATAAAATTTAAATAGTTCACTTGCTTTCCAGAACATTAACATTATGTACATTTTTTTTTTTTTTTAAGACAGGATTTTGATGGAAAGATACTTCATCTATCACTGTAAAAACATTGCAGATTTTAGAGGTTTATGAGAGGTTTAAAAAACAAGTGTACAAATGTCAGCCCTTCAAAACTGTTAAAGTAAAACACAATGCAAGTATATGTTGTTCTGTTTGAAAAATGCTTTTGATACTTTGGTCTTGAAACTGCAGCCTGTTCCTCTTTCATGACACATTTTTTTTGGTTATGATAAAGGTGCTATATTGTTTAATGTACAAAAGTTACAGATACTGTTACTAACATCAAGGATATTGTCTTGGGCTTGCTCTGCAGTAATTGATGTATTATCTTGGGTGAGAAAACACGTGGAGCATCATCTGAGGATAATTATGATCAGTTGCACCTGTGTTCTTCAAAGCAAACACTACAAAAATCTCAACTCAGCATAATTTTACTCCCAGTTTGAATTGAAAAGTATAAACCAATGAATGACGCCATGGAAATAAATCTATTTTTTTGAGCAAATAAACATTTTTCATACACTCCTCCACAGCTTAGAGAAATATGGGAAGAAAAACTAAAGAGCCCTTGTGAGGTGGATGGCTTGAGCTACACTGTTTGATTTGCCTACTGTGGTCACACATCAGCTGCTCAGAGAAGCCTTTGGAAGTATGACAGGACCAGTCAATATAGTGCAAAATCTATCATATTGAAACACTGAAGACATTTCCTGCCTTCCTGCCTTCCTTCCTTTATATTTAAATAAATGGTTTTAATTAAATGACAATACATTCAGTTACATAATCTAAATCAGTACCTTCACATACCTGTTTGGGATTCCACTCTGGGATAATTTCTTAAGGAACTTTAGCTTGATTTAAAGTGTAGCTATTTTATTTGTATATAATTGCAGAATTCGTTGTGTATTTTAAGTTCTTCTGAAATTAAATAAAAGAGAGAGACTACAGTTACATTGTATTTGTTAAAGATGTCATTGAAAAAAAACGTTGAAACATTTTCTGTGGAGCATGTCTTTCCAATGGGACCAAAATCTTCAAAATACTTATCTAAGGGAAACTAAACATCACCCTCTTCCAAAACCATTTTCTTCTGTATTTTTTGGTGCCTAGACAAGTGTCTGCTTGAAAAATATGAAATACTAGTAAAAAAGAGGTAGAAGCAATTTTTTATTTTTATTTTTATTTTTCATATGGGAAAAATGTAATTTTCTGAACAGTTGTGTTCCTTACAGACCTACCATAATAAATCAGTATTTTTCAGTAATAAAAGAGAAAAATATGTCAGATATCAAACACCTTTCATTTTCAAACTTCCAAAGGATTATTATAAACAACAGCAAGGAAAAATATATGCCAAAATGTATTATAATACCTGAGGGCCCTTCTTAAGTGAAAAGTAAACCCTAACCTTTTTTCTACAGATAGGGTTTCAGTTGCAGCCAAGACAAACTCATAAAAATGCTGTCTGGCTACTCTGGTTGAACCTTCATGTAGTACGCATGGGGTCTGGTGCTGTCACCCTGGAGGCGGTGCTCCTCAGGTTGGGAGAATGCTCAGGAATTCTGGTGGACATTTAAGCAGAAGCAGTGAGCAGAGGATGGATTCAGCCGGCCAAGCTGTCTGGGAATGTTGCTCCAATTTTTTCAGCTGGGCATTGCCATATGTTTCAAGTGTCAGAAAATATCAAGATGTTCTTGCATTTTTATTTTTTTTTTTGACTTCTTGTGGTGTATTCCTGAGCTAGTCCTACATTTCCTCTGGCACACTAAGTGCAAAGGTGTATCACAGTGATTTTATGCTGGCTGTACATAATTCATATAAACGAGAGATTCAGCTTTTCTGGCAGAAAATGTGGTAAAGAATACAGCTGCAATATTACAATTCTTTTGCAGGTAGACACCCAAAGGTGGAACCAATTCAAGCTAAAGCCTTCTGCATTTTTCCAAAATGAAAATTCCACAACATCTGTTCAGAGAAATATGTGTTTTTTGTACCAAAATCTCTCTTAATTTGTTGTAGTCACCTATCTTTCCGTTCTAGTCTGGAAAGGAAGCAAGTGCTGTTCTTGCAAGCATCACTAGTCTTGCCATTCAGTTTTGGATGTGAGATTATTGAAAGCCTGGGCAGAAGGTGATGTGGATAAAACTGTGTATAAGTTTTGTTGTTCTGCCTGGGTGAGGGATGACTTGGTCCAGTGAGACTGCTCCAGAGTTCAGGTTTGCTTCGTAATAGCACCTTCAAATATCTACCTAATGTTTAGTAGTTTCTTCGGCGACTTCCCAGGGGCTGTTTTGCTGTTTTGTTTATGGAGTATAGAAAGAAAAGTAATAAAAGTTAGTACATTTTAAAATTTTATCTGAGTGACAACTTGCATGCAGCTAGTAGGTTGGATTTCCTTTCATGGCTTGTTTCTCAAAGTGCACAGGACTTCATGTGCAAAGACATATGCTCCCGTGATAAAAAATGGTGTTGTGACTTGCTGTAGGAAAACCATTTAGCAAACTGGCCTTATATTTTCCTTCCACAAGTAATCCCTGTCAGAAGTGTAATACCAAGTTGTCACCCTTGTGAGGAGACCATTGTAGGGCCTAGTATGCAGTGACCTGCTGCACGGCCCAGGAGAAGTACCTTTGGGATCATTTCCCATAAACTCTAGCTGAACCTTGTAAAATACTGGCCACTCTGCATGCTGCAGTAGATGAATGTGGCTTCCATTTATCTTTCATATCATAAATATTTTCTGTGATTTAAGGCACTCATTGCTTCCTTTTGCTGTCATGGAAATGAAGGAAATACATTTCAGTAGCACTTTACAGAATGTACTTATCTTCAGCCATTGCTGTAAATATGCAGTGATCATATTCTCACCATGCAAAATAAATCAGAATGTTTTGCCAGTTAGTTTACTCAAGTCTCAAGTTAAGTTACAACTAGTGTCATTTTTTTTCCTGTTAATAAACTCCTTATCTATGTCACATTTTTAATGCATTTGACTGTTTTGCAGTTACAGTTAATAAAATAGTGTTGGAATAAAATCAAGGTCCACTGCATGTAATTTTTGTGTTGCATGTAGAACAGCAAGGATCCCATAAATAATAATGGTGGGATTTGTAAAGTGCCTCACCCCTGCAGTGCTTAAAGTCCTGAACAGAGGAATGGATGTGGGATTAGGGGTGTCACTCATTGGCATATAATGACAAATAAACAAGTGAAACATGATCATATGGAACCTAGGGAGAATGAAGAGAAAAATAATAAAGACAGATCACAGAACCAACATGTAGAAAATAGCTTAAAGACAGGTATAGCTAAAAGGAAGTCTTCAGAGATGAAAAGGGATGAAAGGAGACAGAAGAAAGGCAGGAACTTGCCAAAGAGTCTGCTGCAGCAGAAGCAAGGCTAGTTGCAGGTTTCATATGCTGCAGAAATATGCAGGCACAAATACATTCACAAGGTTTGGGGTGTGACTTGAGACCTCTGGTGCCCCTAATTTGCTAGGATGATGTCAAGAAACAAGCTATTACAGTATCAGGGGCTCATTAAGTCTACTTAGCAAATGTATCGGCATTAGTGGTATCTGTGACTTACTTTCACAAAGTGAGGCTGATGTCAAAGGTGAACACCAATACATCTGGCTTCATGGCCTTGAGGTTACTTGCCCAGTGCTGAAGAATAACCCTTTAATTACTCTCTAGTGCAGTGCATCTGACTTGCTGGGATTGTTTGGAAACTTAGGTTTTGGAGAGGTTTCCGGCTTTTGGTCTCAATACATAGTCTTGGCATCCTGAGGCTCTTGGCTTAACCATTGCAGAGGCTTGGGTTGGTAGAAAAGTGTATGGGAGCTCTCTGGGTGGCTGCTGGCTCACGTTTGCTAGTAGTTGAAACAAATCAAAATAGGATGCAGCACCCAGAAGCTCTGGTGCTTGTGTGTGGTCCCCAGAGCTGTTGACATGTGAGCAGTTGATGCTGTGATGTGACATGGTGTGGAAAGAGGAGATGAACATTAGAGATGCCAGCACACTTGAGAAGTATTTGAGTATGCTCATACAAAGAGGAAACATGAAGGCAAATTTCCTACTCCCCCACTACCTCTTTTCAAACTCCTTCTCCTCCTTTCTGGGTAAAATGCATCTCTGCTGAGGGCTTTGCCACCTCTTCTTTGCCATCATGACCATATGATAGTTTGACAAAGACATTTTGCTGTAGTTGCTTGTTTTTCTTACTTCTGCTCACGCTTTTTTACTCTTTCTCTGTCTTTTCAGCCCATTACTGTCCCAATATCCTTCTGAGAAAACCATATTTTCCCCTTCTTTCGCACTTCTGCCTCCATCATGGCTATCCTTCAGCACCCTGCCTCTATCACACCATACAGGCTGACTCATTTTTCAGCCCTGGCTTTCAATTTTCAAACGCAGAAAAAAGTCACCTGGACAAAACCTTGTTCCTTCTCCACCTGCGGTAGCTCTTGGTGAGGATGTGGGAAGTCCCCATCTTACTGCTGCTCCCTCCCACGACCACCAAACAGGTTGCAGGTGGCATTTCTGACCTGCCTCATGCCACCAGAAGCAGAAGCCCTGCTGGAGGGAGCCCATGCAGGAGATCCTAGCCTGTCCCACCTCATCTTCTCCACTGCTTCAGGAAGCATTGCTGTACACAAGGACAGAGCATGGGGTGCTGGGCAATTGATATGAATAGGGAGTGGCTGGAGAAAAATACCCGGGAGAAAGCTGCTCTCTTACAGCATTTCTTTAAGGATACCTTGAGCCGGAACATACGTGGTGAGCTGACTAATTTGAATCTAACTGGTTTAAGTGGGTTTAGATTTCACCTCGAAATATTCACTCAGCCCTCGTCACAGTCCTTCATATTGTGTCTGTGGAGTTTATGGAAACACAAAGTTAATTGCTTGGGTGTTTCCAGAATTTCTCTGGTATTTAATTTAAGATAACACATGAGGAAGTGTGTTTGCAGCTGGACGTGTGTTCTTTTTTACATCCTCAGTTTATAGTACACAAATATTATTTTATAAAAAATTCTTCCTGGTCACTGAGTTAGCTGGCAGGTCTCACCCAGACTAAATGAAAACTCCTCTCCGCAGCTCCCACCCCCTGTTCAGAACTGGCACACCTCTAAAGCAGTCCTAAACATGTATCTGTTCTCAGGGAAAGCAGCAGAATGCATTGTCCAAGGCTGCTGGTTTCACACTGCTAACAGTAACAAATAATTGTACGTTAAAGAAACACGTGGTCTTGAGCAATCAAAACACAGAGAGACTTAGATGCTAGTGAAAATCAGTAAAAGCATGCAGAATGCTCTTTGATTTAAATGCAATGAACCTATGAAGCTGACATCTCTAGTTCACCTTCCTGAAATAATCAGATCAGTGCTGCCATGACCATGGTATGTTTTTGACTTTTTTTAAGAAGATACTATACTGGACAAAAAGGAGAAGATCAAATGAGATGCACTTACTTTCATCCAATCACTTGCTGAGAACTGGTCTGAGACCCTTTGGTTGTGAGACTACAAGAAGGGGTGCAAAAGACTACCTCAGAGATGTGGCATGTGTGAAAAGTAAATGCAAAACTTCTCATATGGCCCAAGAATTGTTTCTGTACAGCTCTGTGCAAGCAACACCTGGATATTAGGCAGTATGCCTTAGCTGTACCTTCACCTACGTCTTTTGTCAAGAAGGATCAGGCTTTTTAATCTACAGATTACCCAGAGGGGTGATGAAATTTCTGTCACTGGGGATAACAAAACTCAACATTACAGGGCTGAGCAACCTGACTTCACTTTAAAATCGGCTTTGCTCTGAGTGGGGTATTGGACCACAAATGCTTAGTGGTCCTTTTCAACCTTAATTAAATATAGGCACTATATACTTTCTCAGGTAGAGTATCAGCAAGAAAAATACTCCTCCTCCACATAAAAACAGTAACCACAGAATAGTCAGAAGTTATCTTCTCTTTATTTTTTCAATATGACATCTCTTCTCAGCCTCACATATCCAGACACTGTAGTAGGGTGCACTGAAAAACATGGGGCACCATCTAAAAGTCAGTGACTGGAGGAGAGTGTGCTATTGTCACATCCTTCCTCTTCCTCAGAGTAGGACGTGAGCTTCTGGGTGAGGCTTACAGTCTCTCCAGGTCTCCTACAAAATTCTGTGACAGTAGGAATGTACAACCCAGATTGTTAATCTCAGTTCGGATGTCTCTTCATCTCTTCTTCCTTTCAATGGGGTGCACAAAGACTCTGGCAGAATCCTCACGTTCATTGCAAAGCAAAACCAGTAGTTAGTAAGAAATGCCTGGACTCATTTGAATGAGGGATGATATAAGTGTACTTAGAAGTGGCAGTGGATCAGGTGGTAGGAGCTTTTTTTCTTTCTAAAGGGCTGCATGGGCAGATGACATAAAAAACTGTGGGACACCTCAGCATTTTGTATTGTTTTTAGACAAGTGCTAAGGAGATATGTGTATTATAATGAAAGAGTATTAAGGAAAGGAGAGCTTCTAGTATTACAACTAACCGTAAGCATTTGGTTGACAAACTAATTTTTCATGTTGGTGTTCAAAACTAAAAAAGCTAAAGTACCCTATAGAGGGAAGTTAGCCACTTTCATAGACTCTGGCATGTCTTGTCACTGCACAGTGTCAGGTGACAAAAATAGCAGTAATCCTTGGGTTTACATTTCAAGACAGTATGAGGATATCCCAGGGAGGATATGTCTCCCTGGGACAGGCTGGGAGATTTTAGACCGTGGAAAAAAATACTAAGCGAACACTAAATGGCAGTCTGGGGTTTCATTCATTCATTCTTGGGTGCATACCAGCCCATGGCTGTTGACATAAAAAGCCCTGGGCTTTTCTTGCCTCTTTTTTTTTTTTTTTTTTTTTTTTTTTTTAAATGTGTTTATTTATTTATCATCTGTGGAATATTTCAATGGGCAGTTATGTTAGCTTTTATAAGTGTCTGAGATTAAAAACTCTAATCTGATTTAGCAACTTTGTAAATTACAGAAGAATGCATACACAGAGATGAAGTACACATGGGTCATTCATTATTGGTCACTTCCTTTTAAAACAGATGCAGAAGCAAATAGTATGGAAATATAAAAACATAAGTTCTTCCGCACCCTCCAGGACTCCGAATACAAAGTTTCAAAGGTTCACATTACCAAGCCCCCCAGGTGATCAGCTGGTGATATCCAGGCTCTCAATGAAAAGTTTTATGGGAAATAGATTTTCTCATGTTTTTGTAGCAAAAGGCTATTTCCTAGCATTTCTGGCACCTGGGATACTTAGTACAGAAAGTGGGCAACTATAAACAAAACAAGTACCTAAGTGGTGATGTCTTTGCACTGGGACACTTTGCACGAACTGTCCATAGGCCTTGCTTCAGATCTGTACAAGGAACCTGACCAAGCTTGTCTGATGCAGTTGTGATGCAGTCACTGCAGATTTGTGGGATGAAGGAGGCACCCAAGGCTTTCAGGTGATGTTTATCATGCAAGCATCAAATTACTTTTGGGTTTCCTAACTAGCTCTGAGTTCAGATGAGCAACATTCTCCCCTCCTGTTCGGGTATGGAGTACCCATAAGATCAGTAGCAGGGTTTGTGGAAGTGGTACTTACATCAGTGCCTCACAAAAATATTCAGGGAGAAGAAAAGGAGACATTACCTTTGGTACTGTTACAATGTCCAGAGCCTACCTTGAAGCTCACTTCCTTGTCCATGGGACAGAAGATATTGAAAGCCAAGATGACCCTTCACATAGAGACCTGTAATGATGCGTTGCTAATTTTATGGATGCATTTCCTCATTGGAATTGACTCCTGCTTTTTCAATCTCGGTCATCATTGTTCAAAAATAAATATTCTTGTTTTCTGTGTGTGTGCACACTACAGGAATCCACATGCATTAAACCATATATTTTCAATTTTCCCTTAAATATTGCTCCTGAGGATTAAGTGCCCACTGTGTGATGGAAGCACTCGTGTCATGAACCTTGGGAGCCTACTTTTTAAGTATTTATCTCAATCTGTTTGTCTGCAGTTATGTCTTAGCCCTTGATATGTCTGATCAATGTTATTTGCAGTAATGCTGATTCTCAGAAGTAGTCATTCTTTAAAGGACCACACTTCCCACAATGGAGATGGTATAGATTAAAAAAATTCCTATACAAACCTCCAGTTCAGACTTGAGTCTACTCTGTTTTGTCAATTGCTCCTTTTCTGGTACACATTGGATCCAAATAATATTGCTTGGGATGGTGCAGTTCTCATTACAGTCTTTTCACTCCTGGTTTCTCCATTTCCATGTCAGGCTAATGAACAGGTCTATTTGCTGCCTATAGGGAATTATAAATCCCCTTAGAGCAGAACCAGAAAGTAGCTCAGCTCTATTGCTTCTTAAGAAATTACAAAGCTCACATTAAGAGCATGTACTTGTCCTAAAGGGGTCAATGGCAAGTCGTGACTGCTAATGGTATTGGAAACACAGTGGGTAAAATGCATTTCATATAATGAAGAGGACAAACAGCAAGCATAATGCAAGTGAAGACAGATAGCTTTTCCTTTACCAAAATATCTATTGCCTCTGGACAAACTACTTTACTTAAGAAAACTCTAAATCTAACCTATGGTCTCATATTACCTTTAAAAGGAAAAATAAACTCAGGAAAGTAACATAAAACATTCTCTAATCAAAACTATTTCATCACAGTCAAACAATTCAAACTGGTTAACAAAAGCTTTTCATTTCACTTAATGATGACAAGCAGTGGAGCTTCAGAAAGTCAAATTTGTTCTTGAAAGGGTAGAAGGAAGCTAACAAAAACCACAGGTGAGAAAGGAAATTTGTCAAGCCCAAACTGGGAATTCTTTTATGAACTGTTCCAAGCAAAACCTTAATCATTTGACTCACTGGTTAGCCCTGAGGACTCTGTTTTGCCCAAGCAAATTTTCCAATATGATTTTAAAGTTAAATTTTGGTTTAACTTCACAAACGGCCTGCACAACTGTTCCAGTAAGTACCTGGAGAATTCTCTGGAGATTTGCTCAACTCAGTGGGAACTGAATTCTCCATTTTCTGTCACATATAGAAATGAAAGAAAAAGACAAGAAAATGCATCATCCAGCCTTTATTCTTTCTCCCATGAAGTCTGTCTTCTTTCCTTAAACTCTTCCTCTGAACAGAGCTTTCATGTTGCTACAGGTATTATTTTGTCCCTCCTCTTTCAGGAAGCTGTCCATCACAACAGACTTCTGTCACATTCATTTGAGATAGCAAAACTCACAACAGCTACCCACAGTCTTCTAACCTGGTTGTCTTTCTAATTATGTTTCTTGCAGTCAATAAAGTCAGAAAATAGTGTAAAATTCTTCAAAGTTTTATTTCTCTCTGCTCCCTCTGCCCCAGCTTTTTATTTGTTTGTGAGTTAATTTATTTTCCTCTTTTCCCCTCAGCTGTACTCCTGCCCTTTAAAAAAAAACAAATGGACGCTTAGAGGAGGCATGGTTGATGTAATGGGTGCAAGTTTTGTGATGACAGCAGGCTGTCATTACTTTTTTTTTTTTTTAATTATTATTTTATTTTTTTTCCTGAGACTGATTTCACAAGAGCCTATCCTAAGAATTTCTTGTTGCTTAATAGCTTGGGCTCTACTGATCCTGTTTCATGAGGGTGCTCATCTCTCCAGCCATTCTATCCATTGTTAGGTTTTGTGACTCTGTGTGTGGAGTGAATGTGTTTGTAATGTCACATTAGTACATAGTGAACCATCATTGCAGTGGAGTAATTTGTGCATTTGCATAGATTGTTCTGCATAATTGTACCTATGGAAGAATCTCTTTGTCGTACTTCTTCCTTAGCTCATTCTCATAACACTTTCTGATCCTGCATATTTGTCTGTCTCTGATACTTCTACCATGTTTTTGCCCTTAAACTGTCTGCAGTGTAGTAAAAGTAGAATGTGAATTGTGTCCTTTCACTGTGGAGGTGCACAAACTGTCCACAGGTAAATTACCTCCACAGTCAGAAACTGCCTCACTTCAGGCACAGGGCTTCTGAGTGCTTGTCTCTGTGATCAGTATGGGCTGCTGTTACTGTCCAGAAGTCTGAATGAATAGTTCATGATAAGGAGGCAGTGTATGATGGTAGGGATCTTTCTAATGCTTAGACCATGCCTGTCACTGCTGCTGTGTATTTGCATTTTCTCCTTAACGTCACGTTCTCCACATATTCCCTCAAAGTTCAAAAAGGTTTTAGCCCATGCACTGAACCTACTCTTTTCCAGTTACAGGTCATGATGCATTCTGCTGTATTCTGCTGGATGTCTGAATATCATGAGTTAAGTGCTTTTATCCAGCCTTATGATTTTTGAGACACAGGATTCCACTGCTTACCATCCATAGGCTAGGTGTACTTGCAGGACAGACAAGAAATCCCTTAGGGTCTGCCTATTCCACTAAAATGATTGGATGGTGCATTTGCCACTCTTAGCCTTGTATGATTCTCACCAACTCATCATTCACCTCCTTTATCTTTTATTTATACGTTTCATTTTAAGGAGTTCTGGGAGTCTGTTTCCTTCACAATTTCTCTTTTCTGTGCTGTTATCTTCATGAATTAGTTGAGTGCCAGTTTTGCTTATGCTTGGCAGTTGGGTACAAGTGATATAAGCTTCCTAGTGTCATGTATATTTATTTGCTGCATGCAGGGAAGACTGCTGGAGCACCATATTCTCTGTTCTTTCTCCAGAAGAAGAGCTGGGTCCTGTAATTTTCTTGTTGCAGAAGTCAGTAATTTTTATGCAGGTTGGCAGTGCACAGGCCTATCATTTTGTCAGAATCTTGATCACAACTCTTGGAAAGTAACCTCTTGAAAACAGTATTTTTCTGTATTAAAAATGTGCCCAGAGCTCTTCCAAGAAATCACTGTTATTTTCTAGATGGCTGCTTCTGAACAATGTACATTTTGTGGTGGTCCGTGTACATTGTAGTTGAGGCGCAGGCTGCTCTTCTCTGGGCTTCCCTCTTAACCAAGCACACATTGATTTTGAAGCTGTTTTGGTGCCAACTAAAGAACATACAATTGCTGCTCAATACATTACATTTCATGTCCAAAAACTAGTGTGATTATTGTTTTTTATTTCAGATCTTTGTTCCTTTAATGCTCTCAGTTTCCAATTTCCTATACCAGCAAAAATGAACCCATTAAAAACTCTATGCCCAGTGCTGAACAAGGGTGGAGACGGCAAACTCATCATATGTCAGAGATAGTTCTCCTTTTCTCCCATATGCTGTCCTTTCTAACCCTGTAAACAGTGTTTCATGATTCCTAGACTTTAATACACAAATATGTCTGACTGTAATATTTTAACGTGATATAGTGATGACCACTGCAAACAAGTCCAACAAAACCAAACTGAGCAATAACTAGCAAAAAGGCAGCTATGGAAAAGTAAGATTGTAGGGTCTGTATCATCAGCAGCAAGAGATTTTTCACAATCCAAACAAAAATGGGTTTTGTTACATCAACATGGTTTCTAAGGAATAGATGTCAATGTCCATGCACAGTTAGCAGTAATTGGTATGTCTGAGGCAGCCTCATGAGAGTCAGGATTAAATACACTGTCACAGAAAAAAAGCTGCTGGTTCATCATCTCAGGATGAAGGTCCAAGGTAGGGTCAATGCTAAGAGACAGGAGACATGCTTTGGAAATAGACACTTTCCAGCACTGCCCATCCTCTGTCAACCACTATGCCTAACTACACAAATGTGATGTTGTCTCTATTGTGTAGTAAGATATACCACAAAACTTGAAGGTTTTTGCCTTCCTATAACAATTCCATTACTTCTCTAAGAAAATGCTGCCAGGTTTTGCTAAGGCTAAATTTAGTTTCTGCCTAAAAATTTAAACAAAACTTAAAAAAAAAAAGTTGAACCTTATCCTTTGAGAATGCATATGGATGAATATCTTAGTATTTTTTTTTTTCTGTAATTCTGAAGGATTTAATAAAGAAAAAATGATTTTTTATTTATTTTATTTTATTTTATTTTATTTTATTTTTTCCTCCTGGATGGATTGCAGTTCAAGTAGGATCGCTTATATTACAAAATCTGATCAGACTGAGGTTCTCATGACAGGATTTGTCCTAAAATTCGGAGATATTTTTTGCTTTGCCAACAATTTACTTGCAATGTCTTCTGAAGATTTAAATGCCAAAACTGCTGTAATGACTTCTCAGGAGAATTGTTTATCTTTCCAGACCCCTGTCCTCCAGATGTGTTCTTGCTATTCACCCACAGGTGCATTAACTTTTTCCCCCAAAAGATAGCTCAAGAGGTGTGAAGGTGCTCCAGGTCATGATGGAGGGCATCCTTCTACTGACTTTATTGGGAGTAGACCTTGATCCTAATTCCAAAATAAATGTAAAGAAGGCATTTGAACTCATTTAAGGGGCAGTTGACTAGACTAAAGTATACCACCATAAGGTAAGATATTCAGCTGAGCTACTTTCTGATCTATCAGAAAATTATTTTGGCACATGAGTTGCTGCCTACTTCCGCTCCTGAGTACACCTTCACTTTCTTCACACACGTGAACTGAATTCTCACCTGTTACCAGATTTCAGTCACTTCAGGGAAACACATGAAACAGAATCAGGAACCAGGCTATAATTCCCTGATTTATAAATCCCACTGGAAAATCCTGATACAGCTGTCAGTCTCTGGGACTTATTTCAAGTGTCAGCTAAGGAGAATAGCCTACAGTATCTCCTGACCTCAGTCCCTCTGTCCTCTGTCATTAACATGAGGACTTGGCTGAGGAATAGCCTCCTGAGGGGCTATCACAGAGTGTGAGGGGCTGACTTATCCTTCAGAAGCTGCTTCTCAAAACCTATTCCACCTAAAAATACACTGCACACATCATATGTTAACAAATAATTCAAGAACACTTCAGTGGTTTCCACCTGTGGCTTGAAGCAAGTGACTGATGGTGGAGATGAGAACAGAGAAGAAAAAGGGGATGTGGATTTTTGTAAGTGTCTTGTCAGAGATGACAGATGCTGCAGGAACATTTTGCCTTTTATTGCACATACTGACCTGATGACTGTTTTTTGTTGCTGAGTGGGCTGAAAATTAAAGTCTTATATGTAACTTTAAAACTGCATTTTTTCTTAAAGTTGCTCATATTTTGTCTGAAGTCAAGGGCCTACTCCACAGCAAAGGGAGCTGACCATTGTCCTTCAGAAGTAACTGCATGCAGTTTTGGTAGTCATGACATCAGGGAGACTAATTGCTTTAATTAAATTCAAGCATAAATAAACAGTGTCTAAAGAATAAAAAACTAGAATCTGAATCTAGGCTACCAAGACAACCTCTGAAAGAAATCATCTCAACAGTGACATTGTCCCAGGTGAAGACAATCAAACCAATAGCTGTCTCACCCTGGTAAAAAAAAAGAATGATTTTATTTTATTCCCCAGCAAAAGTGATTTTTAAAAGCTGGGAGATGTTCGTCTTAGACTCTTACTTCTTTTTCAGTTAATTGCATGCATACACTAAAAGGCAATAATCTTTGAAGGGCAAACACCTCCATCAGAGGTGGGAGAAGGGTATATGAGGCTATTATCTTGTCATAGTGTTAAACAGGATGGCTTCTTTGCATTCTGGAAAAGAGGAATTGACAAAGAGCTATGGTATGACATGGTTCTGTGGGACTGGGTCTGATATTCTGAAATGTGAGTTTATGGGTTGTATGCCAATGGAAATCTGGATGAAGAAACCATTCTTTAATAGGATCATATTCCTGTGTTCCTCATATACTATATGGAGAAGATACATGGACAGGTATATTACTACTGGTAGACTTGCATTTTTAGCTCCAGGCTTCTGTACTCCTGAGTTTAGAGAGATGATGATGATGATGATGATGATGATGATGATTACATATTTCTATAAAACATTATGCAAAAAGAACTAACCATTGTAAATGGTCATTTCTCTAGGTGTTCTATGTTGTTTCTCACAAACTCTATAGCTGTACATAAAGCTAATGCTTGAAAAGATGAGTAATAGAATTGTAATTAAAAATAAGAAGTAAAATATTACTTGACTATGAATAGAGTATCAGGTCTGTTGTATTTCATCTGTAGGCAGGATAAGACTCCCTTGGGATTTCTCAAGTCCTCAAAATACAGTTTTCTTATACTATTCAAGACATCTTACTAGATTCCCTGTTAAATGGACAGATTGAATTTCATTGGGATTCTCAGTCTACCCTGACCTTTTTAAGTAAAGCATAATAAAAAGCAAAAGAAGAATCTGATACCATAAGGGTACACCATATTTGGGCCAGCAGGTGATATTCTTTGATATTTGTGGTGATCATCAATCTGCCATTTCACTGCATTGTGTATGCCAATTTCAGAGCCATTAGACAAACCATAAAAATAGCAAACTTTCTGAAATCTTTGTAAAATTTCATTTCATTTTTTTCTTTCTTTCTTTCTTTCTTTCTTTCTTTCTTTCTTTCTTTCTTTCTTTCTTTCTTTCTTTCTTTCTTTCTTTCTTTCTTTCTTTCTTTCTTTCTTTCTTTCTTTCTTTCTTTCTTTCTTTCTTTCTTTCTTTCTTTCTTTCTTTCTTTCTTTCTTTCT
>NC_048926.1:28380908-28397683 GCF_011077185.1 Oxyura jamaicensis
AAAAGAAAAGAAAAGAAAAGAAAAGAAAAGAAAAGAAAAGAAAAGAAAGACAGAAACCCACCCCAAACCCCACATTTCTGAAGGCAGAGACTAAAGCATTTAATGGTAAATGATAGCTGATTCATCACCAGGTTAGACACTTGAAATATGGCAGTCCACTTTGAAAAGTTACAAAACCCATTGCCTATCATCATTCTCTGCAGAGGATCTATTGCATCTGCCTGTCAGTTCATATGTAACTTGAATCTCTTGACACAAGGAAAAGGTAAAATAAAACGCTGTGTAAAAATCACTGTGGACTTGCAATGTACCCAAATATGATACTCCAGTTCAAAGAACGGTGTTTGAACCAGACTACAGTTACTGACAAACATGTTATTAATGATCAGCCATCAAATGCTTTTGATTAAAGAGAGAAATCCTGTAGTACTAGAGAGGGCCATTTCTCTTTTTTTTTTTTTCCACATACTATTGTAGAGGTACTTTGAGAACGGTGAACTGCTTTTTTTAAAAAAAAAGATTAATTACACCTGCACTATATTTTTATCCTCTTTGAACATCAAGAAAAAAGAGAAGTTGACTTGATTTAACACTATTTTATCTATAAAAGACACAGAAAGAAACCCCTTAGTTACAAGAATGAAGTGAATAATATATAATAGTATGTTAGACGCTGCACCATGCATTCTGGCTATGTTATAGACATTTTTTTTTTTCTTGACAATTTAAGAAAAAAAAGGATTTGCCCCTTTTTGTTTTGACTAGAAGCGTTTTGAATGCATTTACCTAGCTATGTAGCAAGGCAATGCTCCAGAGACCCCTGACTTAAGTACCAGCATTTCAAAGGTGTTTAGACATACCAGGACCTATCTCCCTACCATGGGTAGGTAGGGAGATAGGTAGGTAGATAGACAGAAAGATAGATAAATAGATAGATAGATAGATAGATAGATAGACAGACAGACAGACAGATAGATAGATACTTATGAAAATCCAAGACAAGACAAATTAGAAGATGAGGATCTAGGAAAAATTGATGCTAGATGTCTATCCTGCTTAGGCTCATTTGAATATCCCAGTCAGATGGGATATAATCACATGCTTAGATACCTAGACACATTTACAAGGCTGCCAAGTATTGCATACCTGGCCCAGAGCTCATGACAACTTGGATGTACATAGAATAACGTGCTATTCCCTGTACCCTTAAGTGTGATGCCTACTTTCATCCTTTGGCTATTAGGTGTTCAGCTCAGATTTTGTATGTTGATGGAGGTCTTACTCTTTTGCATGTCACACTGTGTCCTCTGGTGCTTTGGGTCCATGATGCTGGATTTCTTCCTTGCAGTAATAGCCTGCATGACCTGGGTTTCCACCTTCAGATTTCTAGATGGATGCTTCTGGAACATATGCCTCAATACATGAAATTCATTGTTCTCAGCCATCAGGCAAGGCATAGTTTTTTGTAGGACATAAGTTACAAGGAAAAAAATATGGGGAAAGGGTGTGACTGCTGAAGGTAGATCTGGTGTTGCACCTTCTGTGCAAGTGCAATTGGTTGGTATTCGTTGGATGGACTCAGGTCCCCCGAGGTTGTTAGACTATAATACATGAACAGATAAACTGAATATGAGCTACAGCCACTGCAGAGAAACATCCA
Source organism: Oxyura jamaicensis (assembly GCF_011077185.1). Classification (NCBI taxonomy): domain Eukaryota; kingdom Metazoa; phylum Chordata; class Aves; order Anseriformes; family Anatidae; genus Oxyura; species Oxyura jamaicensis. The sequence goes on from NC_048926.1 coordinate 28,382,569, forward strand.
TTATTGCATCCTGGAAAGTGGCTGGATTGCCAGTGATAAGACAGACAATAGGGTGAAATGTACTGCAATGCTGGTGGAGGTAAAGTAGAGATGAAGGCCATGTCCCCATTCTCCTTTTGCCTGTAATCAGGTAGATAAAGATCAAACTGCATCGTACAAAATAAAGGTGCCAGTCATGCATGAAGAGCCATAATTACAGACCCTTGTGCTTGCGCAGAATTCGTTTATATTTTTAGTCTTCCAAAATGATCCTGGGAGAGGGCTGGCATGTCAGAGAAGGTAAGAATGTCATCTTTTCTTGTAGCTGCTGGTTGTGATGGCAGAGTACTACAGACTAATATATTCAGTGAAGTTGCTTTTTCCATACCAAGTGGAGTGTTGTTTCTTGGGTTACACTTCTTTGGCCGAGTCAAGCATTTCCTGAGAGGACTGGATGTATTCATGCTTAGGCCCTGATCCTGCAATCTGATCTAACTGGGGGAGTTATGTCTTGTGCAAAGATGAAAAGCCCTCACAGGATCTCTGCCTAGGTGAAAAGGTCTGCCAGGGTAGAACTGATTGCAGAACTGGAACCAGCAGCTGAAAACTAAAACTAACTCAGAATAAAATACATCAGTAGAAAGAAAAAAAACAGTCTTCAGAGGACCTTGAAAGTCCACTGCACACACAGGAAAATCATTTTTCAATGGTTTGTTCCAACTAACTGTTTTCAGAGTTTTCTATCTTTTCAGGCTGGCTTACTGTTTTTTATTAAAAAAATTTCAGTTTTAGTTTGGACAGTATTCCCCAAACTGTAGACAAAGCTGCAATCTGAGAAGATATTTTCCCTCTGCAAAATGGTCTGCAATTTTTCATTGTGTAAGGAGTTGTAGGCAATCCTGAGGTGGCTTGCAGACAATATGATAAATTTGCAAGGCATACTGTACTTAGAGAAAAAAGATGGAAAAGTTCCTCCACGCTTATTTTCTCCCCCATTTATAATCATTAGGCTTTAAATGCCCCATACATCTCTGTCATTTAGATAAGAGGCATTGATTGCTTAACTGCTGCACAGACATTTCATACACCTGGTTTTAGATGACATTTCAGGGGCAGAAAGAGAAGGAAGTACTGTAAAAAGTGTTCACAGTTTGCAATGTCAAACTTTATTACATAAAGTCATAAACAACCCCAATTAGTAGTAAGTAGGTTCATAGCCAGGGTTTTAAGCCAGCTCTGGCTTTATTAAATGTTTCCTGCAGTTGAGCAAGGCATTGGGATATATAAACTGAGGCCTGATTTACAATAAAACACAGTAAAGTTTTAGAAAAGCTTTGCTTTTCCTTCTGATTGATTTCTTGTCAAAGTCCAGCAAAGCCTGAGGAAGGGGTTAAGTAGAGGTCTTGAGGGACCACTTGACATCTGCTACACTTGTGACTTTTTGATCTTGTTTTTTCTTTCCTTTTTTTTTTTTTTTTTCCTCGCTTTGGGGGATGGCCTATAGTAAAGGCCATGTGTGCATGCGTGTGTTTCCCAGAGATAGCCAGGGCTAGGAGGGGCACAGCAGCCAGGGGAGCAAAGAAAACAGCTCCTTGATGACAGATCAAATGAAGGCAAAAAAAGAGGAGAAGGGGGATTACATGCTCTGTAATCATGATAATGGGAAGGAAAACACGGGGGTCTCAAGTGTGAAAGCCTTTGTCCAGAGGAATGTAAGCGTCAAGGATGTTTGGATATTACAAACCAAAACTTCACCCAAATCCCTGGGAGAGCAGCATCAGCCTGCTCCTTCTTATGATGTGCCATTCCTTCTGAGTGGCCAGCCATAGTCCATGTGCCACACAGTACTGTGGCACCTGTGGGGAGACCAAGGGACCTCTGGGCACCCAGATTGGGACCTGGGCACCCTGTGAGGTGGGCTGGAAGCTCAGGGTGGGCACACATCTGGAGGTGACTCCAGACCTCTTAGAGCTCTTGTGGGCCTCTGGAGTCACCCGCTCTTCTGGCCTCCCATGTTGGTCACAATGGAGGATGTTTTCTTCTGTCTCCAGTACTTCTGCCGACCCAACCCTGTGTTTCTTTCACAATGCCTTACTGGCCCTGCCAAGCTGCTTTTCTGACAGTTAAAAAACATCATGTAGGAGAAGATGGATCAATTAGCTGGGCTCTGTGCATTGCCATGTGGGCTGCCTCCTCAGAGGCATCTGCTTTGCAGCATGGGCACTGTTGTCCCTCAGCCTCCTGCAGGCCCTGCCTCTGGGCACCACCACAGCAGCCTTTCCCTGGGGGGTTTGGGATGCTGCCAAAGGGTGCTGCTGCTGCTGGACAGCTGCTGAGTGTCTGCAGATGTCCCTATCAGGAAGAAAGGGCCTCTTTGGCTTTCTTGGGTCACTTCTTTGGCTTGCATAGTACCCTGGGTAAAGAGGAGTGCTAGCTTGCCTCCCCAGGCAGGTTGGTTTTTCGCTGTGACATTTTGTGACTGAACAGCCTGTTTAAGCCATAGGTTAAATATTTATTTTAAGGTCCGTTTTTTCCTTCTTTAACTTCCATTTTCATACTGACCTCTATTCCCACACCATACCTCAGTCATGAGCTCAGCCAAGCATTGCTCTCTAGACTCCCCAGAATGTGGGTGTTTAAAAGTCTGCTCAGATTTTAAGCCCAGACTGTCTCCAGGTCAGACGTCAGGGAATTGCAGAGCAAGTAAGGCCACCCTCACGTGAGCAGAAGGGTCAGCTTCCTTCTGGTGATCTCACTTCTTCATAGAGACAGCTATTTTCCAGGAAAGGGTGTACCACAGTTTATTCTGTTGTGGAATGTCCCCAGCCCTCATTGTTGCAGCTGTGATGAATAGTCGTGTAAAAGCTGCTGGCTCGTGTGCCAGCATGTGGAAGCTGCATGGGGACAAGTTTGAACTAGACGTCATCTTGCTTTCATGTGCCATGAATTCTGCAAAGCTGGGGTCTCCTGTGATGACTTAAACTAATCTCACATAGTTTACGAGTGAAAATCCATTTACAATGAGAATGACCCCCACTGACCAAAAGTTTAAACAAATGCCCTCCATACGTACTTCCTACAGTGGGGATCAAGTTCCATACATATGATGTAAGCAGGCCTCAAACAAGACTCTCACCTACACACGGAGCAGAAATCATTTGCAAAGAAAACAGAAATGACAGCCATATGCACAGGACGTTTTATATGCTATGGCCAGGCTTGCAGACCCCAAGTAGGAGGATCTTCTGATCTGAAGATGCAATTGAAAACAGGTGCCAAATATGCTGCACATAAAAAAGTATACAGGCAATTTGGGAGCTCTCTGGAGATTCTTTCAACTGCTGAAAATATGGAGACAACTTCCCAGACCCCGATCCTGTGCTTCCCCTCCAATTCCCCTGCTCCCCCTCCTCCCAGAAATGGAGGAAACTGCGAGGCCATGCTGATGCTGCCCTGTTTAGTAAAAGAAAATGTGAAAAAGATTAAGGAGGATCAATCAAAATGTCAGCCTGATCTTGAACTGCTGGAAAAGAAGCCTTTTTTTATTCAAGTGTCTGTCACAAAGACCTGGGTGACCTTGTTTTGCAAGTGAAAACCTTTGACTGTGACATAGGCATGCTTCTTGTGTCCAGCTCTTATTTAGCAAATAAACTAAAAGTACTGCCTATGTTTATGGTAAACACCTGATTTGGTTCTACTAAAAAAAAATAATAAAAAAAAATAATTACAGCTGGATAAGGTAGAACCAGATTAGGTTTATTTTATATTTGTTGTCACCAAATGCTCCCAATCTTTCTGAGCTCTGAGGCTCGTTAAGTAGATGTTTTAAAATGGTGCAACAGACAACGCAGCTGTATTTCATTTGTAGATAATTGATGCAATACATGTAATAACCCAACTGGATATGTTGACTCATGAGCTAATTTAGGTGTAGATGTTACAGCACTTGTGCAGCTGGAAATGTTGCCATCACACAAATCAGTTGCAGATTAGTGGAGTCAGGTCCCTGTCTGCACTAAGAAGAGATAAAAGGCCATAGTCAAATATAAAAACAAGTTCTGAAGAGTTATTGTAAGTTTAAACAGTATTTGAGAATATTTTCCCAACCACAATGAATACTGTAATATAAACCTGGAACCACTTAACTATATGGTGACTTGGCAATTTTATATAGTCTATGTATAAAGTTGAGAACATGGGTAAGGTGAAAGGACCATGGACTAATGTCTAGAAGGTTAGGCAGAGGAGAGCATTTACACTCATGCTGTTGCTCTAATACTGAGTGATATCATGGAAAATGTCCAATGGGATTCTGGGGTGATGTTATTTGGTGACACAATCAAACAGTTATAAGATAGTGCTGGAGAGCCTGAGGGATAACGGATTTTTTTTTTATTATTATTATTATTATTTATTTATTTATTTTAGCTCTGTAAGTTACCTGCAACTGTTGCCTCCTTTGCCTTATCTCTGAAAATAAGGTAAAAATATTTGTCCATTTTCTAAATTCTTTGGGTGATCTGTGGTAGCAAACAAACAAATACATAAGTCTGAAGTCCTGCTATGACTATTCTTACCACTAACATTGTAGAAACATTTGAATACTGAATGTGTACAAGTGTATTTCCAGCCATTTAATTAGTAAGTCATTTTGTATATGTCCCTTATGATCGTTATGTGCACTGCAGTGAACTTGATGCCAGTGATCAGCATGACCAATGATAATTAATGGCTGGATCAATACCCGGTTCCAAGAGGAAAAGGAAAATCGGGTCTGGGCTCCCGTGATTTGTGGCTCAAATCTGGGTTGTCTGATGCCTCATGAGGTATAAACACTGACCCAAACTTTTCCTCTGTTAGGATTGCTTGTACTATCTTTTATCCATGGGCATCCCCTTAGAACTCATCAGTGTAGAGTGCATCATAGAGCTTCTGCTGTGTTGTTTTCTTCCCTCTATTTTACTGCCTCTTTTCCAAAAGTGTATGAAAATTTATTATACTATAACTTCTACAGATTGGTTAAAACTGGAAAAAGTAAATTTTCTGAGGAAACAGGCTAAAAAATATTTTCCCAACTTGTTTACACTGAGTCAAATGTCTTTGCTGAATTTGTTTTCCACCCAATGTTGCTAGGTTCAACAATCATTTGGAAGGAATAAACTGCAAATATAAGTGGATTTTACAAAAGTTCTCAAGATGTATATATTTTTTAGATTTTAGTTATTATTATTATTTTTTTTTTAATGATCCCATAACAGAAATAATCTGGGGTCTCTCTGAGTGTTATTTGCCAGAAAACAAAGTCACAGCTTTGAAATTATCAGCTCAGGTTCAGTATTTCCAGACTAGCAAGAAAATGTTAGTCAAATGCTCTTCTTGTGAAATGGAGACGTTTCTATGGTTGGTGTCTGATTCAGCAATTTCACAGCAATAGGTCTAATGCAATCTATCTATGGCTTTAGTGCATCCAATTTCAGTCACTCCTAAAGAATATAATCACAAGTTTATTATGCAGTTGATAATATTTGCTTTGTGAACACAGGAAAACAAACAAACAAACAAACAAACAAAAAACCACTCTTTTGCCTGGAAATGAAGTACTAGGTATTACAATACACAGAATGAAATATAAAAATTTAAAATCATAAACATATACTTGTACTACATAGCTTACCTTATCAGTATGGATTTGTGTTTGGGTTTCTAGAATTATTATTGATTGAACATGTGGACTTAATTGCTCATAGATGCAAGTAAGAATCTTACCCAGGAAGAGTGGAGGTAGGACACCTTGGGACACATTTCTGAAAAGTAAATCGTGAAGTATGAGCTATTATTTGAAGAAATCCTGCTTATTTGTCTGTTGCCAAATGTGGCTTTATGAGAAGCAACATGGGTAAAGAACAACAGATGAAAAAACATCCAATTTCATCCATAGGGTAACTGTGGAATTGCTTCTCGCATTTCTAAGCAGTCTGAAGAAATCAGGCTTTTCCTTGGATGTCCCACCTCAGTTTAAGATGGATATGACTACAGAGTTTTGTTGTATTACAGCCTTCTTTTTTCTTAGTTTTATTCCTCCTGTTTAATATAAGCAACTTCTTTGACAGAAGTATGTTTCTGAGTTGTTGTTTATTGCTGTTTATACAATCTGGAAAGGAGAAGCAGCATTTGCTTAAGTCCAGCTGTACTTACTGAGAATGCTTAGCTTACCAGAAAGATGAAGCACAAGAATGGAGCACTCCGGAGAGGTCAAAAGGGTGGGTAACACTAAGAGTTATAGATACGCAGCAACTGGCCTTAACCTGAAACCATGTTAGGATGACTGGTGTGTGTAGAATCACATCAGTTCCAGAACATGGAGTTCAACTCCATGATGCTTCAAAGCAATGGTTTCTATTTCAATGCAAATTTGACAATGATAGATGTTAATCACACTCCTTAACGAAGAACCAGAGGCATAAAAGTGAGTAGTGTGGCATATGAATCACATAAAATAGAAGAGAACCACATGCAGTAAGATATACCTAACTGCTCAGGAAACCAATCAACACCTTTAAAATGTGGCTACATGGTAGCATACAATACTTCAAAGTTAGCAGAGTTTGCAGTGAAAACAAGAAGAAACTAAATTTCACAGAAATTCAAATAACACATTTTACAACTGCAGAAAAAAATAAAGCAGAATTAGACCCAGGAATAAGGTAGTCTTGATGATAACAGAAGTGTCAAGAATAGAAAATTTTTGGTCTGAAAGGGAAAGATCTCTCTTTCTTTTTCTTTTTATTCTTTTTTTTTTTTTTCCCCTCTTTTTTTCTTTTCTTTTTTCTTTTTTCCACTGAACACTGTTGAGGGAAAAAATATTTGCTTTAAGCCTGATCTTGAAAAGGTTTAATTTACTTGCCCAATTTCAGACAGAAGTAGTCTCACTGACTTCAGAAAAAGGGTAGTCCTGCTGAGATCAATGGCAGTACTCACATATATAATGTTAAGTACATGCATGCATCTTTTCAGCACCCAGATCTCAAATGCCAACCAGATAAATAAATATACCAGGAAATAAATATCAAAGTCTAGAGAGAAACTCTTGTCCCAGTCCAAGATGAGTATTCAGGAAATGGACACAATAGTTCATTTGTGGTACATTTTATCACTTCTGGAATATGTAAGTGGAATCACTTCTGGAAAATGCAGGAAGATTACAATGCAAGGTGTAATGAAAGGACAGACTATGAGTCTTTCTTTCCCTCCTATCACATGCTAGCTGGGATCATCAAATATTTGCCAAATATCTTTGTGAGTGGGATTGTAGATTAAGTTAAATGTTTATGGGCTCAGAAATTTGTCCAAAGTTCTCATTTTATTTCAATATGAACTCAGGTTACGTCTGTTGAAAATTCTACTGACAGTCCCATACATGTAATTTATGACATTTCCTATCAAGATGTTTAGCTGAATTAGAAACACTTGTGAAGAAGCCCGTGTGCAGGCAGTTAAAAAGCATTTTTGTAGCAGAGGTGAGGGTTGTTGAGGCAACAAAGATGGGTTCATCTTAATTTTATTCATGTGGCTGTTGATCAAGCAATTGTACCATAAACTGTTTACAGCTGTGGCTTTTGTTACGGTGACAAAGAGCATGTTTAAGGATAGACAGAAAGCTATTTTGTATGTTAGGTCACAAAGACCATGCAGTTTACACACCAAGCAGCTCAAAACATATTTCTGCAACATCCAGGCTTCTCGATGAAGTGGCACTGATTTGTTTTCTCTTCTTCCTCAGTTACTTTATTGAGCCGGTTACCTGTATGTCTGTCCTAATTTCCTAGTTCACTACAGTATATACCATGGTGGTGATATGCCTCCTAGCTTACAGGCTTGGTTTTAGTTATGTAAGCAATTATAATTAAATGGATAAATTTAAAATTAAAGATATCCATTGACTTGAAGAACATTATTATTTACCTAGTGCAGGGAATGTACTTGTATCTGCTGTCACACCAAAAGAGAGAATAGGAATCACTAAAATTCATCAACCAGAGCATTTTGAAAGATCAAACAGCTTATTTCACAGAATCACAGAATCACAGAATAGTCTAGGTTGGAAGAGACCTCCAAGATCACTGAGTCCAACCTCCGACCTAACGCTAACAAATCTTCCACTAAACCATATCCCTAAGCTCTACATCTAAATGTCTCCTAAAGACCTCCAGGGATGGTGACTCAACCACTTCCCTGGGCAGCCTATTCCAGTGACTAACAACCCGTTCAGTAAAGAAGTTTTTACTAATATCCAACCTAAACCTCCCCTGGCACAACTTTAGCCCATTCCCCCTCGTCCTGTCACCAGGCACGTGGGAGAATAGACCAGCCCCCACCTCGCTACAGCCTCCCTTCAGGTACCCGTAGAGTGCAATAAGGTCACCCCTGAGCCTCCTCTTCTCCAGGCTGAACAGGCTCCCTCAGCCGCTCCTCGTAAGCCTTGTTCTCCAGACCCTTCACCAGCTTCGTTGCCCTTCTCTGGACTCTCTCGAGCACCTCGATGTCCTTCTTGTAGTGAGGGGCCCAAAACTGAACACAGTACTCGGAATTATTTATCTGCCCAGACAGAGATTTGGCTGTCTGCTTTACATGGTTTCCTTACAGATTTGTTCTGTATCTCATCTTCAGAGACAGGATAATTTCACAGGTAAATGGTGAGAAATGGCTTCCTTGGAAGCATGAAGCATTGCATGCCTGCCTTCGCATTGTCTTTGGGTGCAGAAGCAAAGTGTGGATACTCACATGAAAATAGTCCTTTTGCTCCTTCTGTGTTACATGGGTGTGCAATGGGACACAAACTAAATTCAATTTACATTTAGCTGTCTAAACCAGCTATCTGCTGTAAGCCTGTGGTCTACTCTGCCTCCATGATTAGATAAGCAGCTCCACAGATTCCCTGTCTTCAGATGAAATTTACTGCCCTCTTGAGGTGTTTATTTATCTTTCTCCTCCAAGAACTGAGAGAACTTAAAAGACCTCATGGCCTCATGTAGGAAGTTTGTATCAACAACAGCCAGCTGATGTGCCTTGTCACATGAAGGAATACGGGCTACACCCTTTAGAAAGAAAAAACGCAACACTTTCTGCACAGGCATCTCAGAAGTTCTAGTAGAAAATACAGCAAAATCAACCAACAGCAGCCTGGTTTCTTCTGTTATGATATGGCCATATGGTGTTTCCTTAAGTCATGGTGTGCCACCTCTTGGTGGGATACTATAGATCTGTTTCCAACAAAATGATTTATGTAACAAAAAATCTGTGCTTATCCTTGTTAGGACATCATTGACCTGCACACCTTCTGCATGCTTCAAGATGCATGTCTTCTGGAAAAGGGAGTCAAAAACAACAATCTGGAATAAATGGGTTCATGGCCAGTTTTGCCTGTAACATTACCAATCACAGCATTGAAGGAGCTGATAAGGACCTGCTTCAGCCTGGCTCTTATCTTATGTTCTGCTGCATTATTACCTGAGAACATTACTTTGACTGATTGTTAATCAGAGTTGCTTAGGTTTATTCCACCTGTACTATAGAAGGCAGCAGTCAGGCTGGACAATACTTTCCTTGAATTTGTTTTTTTTGAAGGTTTGATTTCTCTGGCCCAAAACATTACAACCTAAAGTCTCAAAAGTGTTTAGAATATCGTATGTCCACCGAGATGTTAGTAAATTACTGAGTTGAGATAATGTCCTTCTGCAGAATACAGTAGTGTCTCCGAGACTTTGATTCTGCTAGTTTTCCTGCTGTTTTCAGAGGTTACTTCAAAGTCTATTTCCAAATTAAAAACTACAGACTTTGACTCACAGAAATGTACATTTGACAGGGGTAGTCAGTTTAGATACTGTCATACATGCACAACCATTGGTATCATGGGAGTTATACTCTAGGTATTCAGCAGAGACGCTTGCTGTTTACATACATATATATTTCCTGTATTCAAATATTAACATGTTAAACAGTAGAGAAGAGATACAAGAGATACTTTTTTTTTTTTTTTTTTAACAAGAATAAGTGAGGTGTTGCATAAAAATGTATTAGGATCCCTGATTAATACTCCTTAGATTAAAAAAAATAATAAAAATGCCTGCAGATGAGTATAGAGGAAACCTACCATGAGATAAAGATATCATGGTAACCTTCCACTAATCAAAATCTTCTGTGAGTGTCTTATTAAGACACTTGCTTTAAGAACAAAACATATGGTAGAAGCCTCAAGGAGATGGGTCCTTTAGCTCACCACCAACACAAGTGTAAAATGCTCCTGATTCCATCATGGATTTAAGTAATGCTTGCATACAGTGTTTCATTCACTAGTAAACATAGTGATTTGTGAGGCATGACTAATGTATCCCTAGAAAGTTCCAGCATGAAATAAGACTAGGTGCGAAAGCTTGTCAGGGTCCATGGAGATATGATTTAAAGGGAAGTGCTCCTTGAAAATGTGAGGATGAGTGTTACTAACTTAATCCATATGATATCTTCTCCTCTGAAATATATGGATTGGATGTAGGGCAGAAATGCATGAAGCAGACATCAGTCATTGTCTACAGGTGATATTTCTTCCATGAATTTACCAGCAAGGGTTGCCATGCTGTGTTTAAACATTTGTACAATAGATTAGTGTCCAAAGATGAAAAGCAAAGGAGCTACCCCCCTTTTCCTTCCAGCTGCGCACAACCTTGGCAAATTTATAAAGGCACTTGCTACACAACAATGCATAGTAACATTTGTAGCTCTGTATCATTAGTAATAGAAATAACCCAAGGCTAGGTGCAGGGCAGGAAGGTAGCTTTCTGCCACCAGTGCTATTAAGTAAGTAAGTAGATACACAATATAATTTTCGGTAGTTTATCACTTTCATTTGAAGACTGATGGCTGATAGAAGCAGAATACAGTCTGCTCTGATTTTCCTTGGATGATCCTAGATTTTCTACTGTCAGCAAGAACACACAGTGTATGTAATACTTAAAATCTAAGCTAAATTTAGGTTGTACAAGAGACACAAACCTGTACAAACACTGAAAAAAAAGACATCTCCCATTCAGCCCATAGTCTTGAGAGACAGCTAACACTGAAGAGCACTGAAACCATCTGGTTAAATCCTCAAAGATGGCACAATATCGCCCTGAAGCTAAACTTTGTTACTGAAAGGCATGCAGGATGTTAGTTCATGGAACAACTGAAAGAATAAGTCTTGTTTTTTTCTGAGACATAACATGGAACGGGCTAGGGAAGCTCCCTTTGACAAGAGTACATGAAGAAGGGACAGGGAAAGGGAAAAGCAAAAGGGAGCCTTAACTCTGATACTTGAGTCCTTGTCTATTCTCTGTGACAGATTTCCATCTGATGGGAAAAGAAGTGACTGTGCAGCAAGGCTGACATTGTTCTGTAAGACGAGGTGTGGGCTTGTGGTTTAACTTGGCAGGCAGCTAAACGCCACACAGCCATTCACTCACTCTCTCCCATTCCCTATTGGGATGGGGAAGAAATAATAATAACAAAAAATGGGTAAAAAACAAAACAAAATAAATAAATAAAAAAAAAACACCAAAAAACTTGTGGTTGAGATAAAAACAGTGTAATAAGACAGAAAACGAAGGGGTAATAATAACTACAATAATAATGATAAAAGAATATACAAAGCAAGTGAGGCACAGTGCAATTGCTCACCACCCACTGACCAATGCCCAGACAGAACCTGAAATTCTTTTGGATCCCCAAATAATCCTATAAATAAATCATAAATTCAATGGACAAATAGCTCCTGGTTGTAGCAAACCAAGGTTGTATAATTTTTAGAGTGAAAGCACATTTGGATTGGAGTAGGTGAACTTTCTTAAAGTACAAACAACAAAATTTTCAAACTAGATCTAACATATTTCTATTTCTACTTTTCCTCTTACAGGCTGCAAAAATCAAACCCAATACAGAGTTGTTAAAAAAGGCAAATTCAAATTCATGCAGCTACATCATGGCAATCTCAGACCTCAATAGTGTCTTCCTGCCTGCAATTAGATATTTCTCTAATCCAAGAGTGCAAAGGACTGTGGATAGTGGAAGAGGGAATAGTCCCTTGGCAGCCTATTACACTTCACTGTGGATAGGTACAACGCATTCCAAAGGTACATAAAACACAGCATTACAACATTTCCATTTTCAAGCTTAGTGCCTTCAGATGCCATGGAGTGAGTGAGGGACTGGGAGCTGAGGACACTTGTTCAGGAGCAAGTTCTAAGTAACAGGCAAAGTGGTAATGGACAAGATAGCAATTGAACAGACCAGTTGTTGATAAACATCATGAAATAGTATCAGGTTCACAACAGCAAACACATTGTGTACATAGTGCTTTCCATCCAAGCAATGGAAACATTAATTCTACACTCCTCAAAGACTTGTAATTATACCCACTATGCAGAAAGCAGTGTGCCTCAGTTTTCTTACACAGCTTTTTCTCCATCCAGAAGCTGGTGAGAGAACAGCACATACTGGGACTGCCTTCATTTTACTTGTTACTGACCGTCTTCATATAACCTACCTATTTTCTTGTCCTAAATTCCCCTCCCCCCCGAGTAGCCTCCTTTTCATCTGTCCTCTGTGTGCTCTTTTCTTTGATATTGCCATTTTATTCACTTTAGACCGGATGACAACTTAAAACAGACTGTGCAGCACTGTCTCAGAAATTTGAAGTCCCACAGATCTCAGTGCAAATGACCATGGCTGTACAGAATCAGCAATATTTAGGAATAAGCTATGCTGATATTTTCTTGCTGTCTGTACAGTGAAACAGGAACAGATGTAACATTTGCTTCCTCATCCACCGATGTTTCCTTGTTTTACGTAGCTAGAATAATTTCACCTAAAATGATAAATGGAGCTGCTACATTGAGTCAAGCTGTAATGGTGCCACATTTTGCAATTTGCAATTTTGCAGTTTTGTGATTCACTCTTGGCACATTGATCCTAGGCATAATGTGAGGGAAAAGATGTAATATTTGTATCATGGAAAACAAAATACCAGGATTTAAGAGGATATTCATAATATGATAAAAATGCGGAATGAAAGGTACATGTTGATAAATTACCTTAACAGTGGACCTCCAAGATGTGAAAATAACACATCTTGATATTTTCTTCTGAATTGGAGAGCTGCAACAGTAAATATATTTTTCCTCTCAGGCAATCACAGACTGTTTACCTTTCAGTGTGGTATGGTGAACACCCGCAAAATAACTGAAAACATTTTATAGAAGTAACAACCTGTAGTGAGATGCTCTTGGAACAGCAGTAAAATAGCCATGATGTTTTGGAAATGTGAGACGCATCACAAGCATGCCCCAGGGATTTGTAAGTGATTTTTTCCCTTGTGGGTCATACTTGAACTGATGCCTCTGCAAGTTATTTAGGAGGACTACAATGGTGAAGGTGTCAGCTATGAGATTTGAGAGTTTTCTTTGTTACCATCATGACCTCAAAGCCTTTATCCTAAAGAAAAGGGTCTGTCACTGGTTCACTGAAGTATCAAGGTCCAGGCACTTTGGTAATACAACCTTCTTTTGCTCTTTGAATGCACACTTTGGTAATACAACCTTCTTTTGCTCTTTGAATGCGCTTCTATTCCTCATCTTTACTTTGTCTTGTGACAATGAGCTCTAAAGCATAATTATGTGCTGTATGAGAAAGTACTTGAGTTCGTCTGCTTAACACCCAGTAGCTTGTTACTGTGCTATGCGGGAAAAAAAAAAAAAAAAAAAAAAAAAGAATGATTGTTCCCCAATCATTTCTTCAAACCATTCATGATATTTATCATCATTGATTGGATCTGGGCCATCTCTTCCCTTCAGCATTCCCCCGTTTCCACTGAGGAGTCTGAGTGCATTGGGTTTTTCCTCTTGCAGAAGCTGTCCCAAGTCTTTGATCATGCATGCTGAGGTTTTTTAGGCTCCATGTCTTGAGGCATGAACCGCCATTTGAACAAAAGGACATCCTCCATGAGAGAGTTTCTCTTCTCTCCCGCAGCAGGTGAATAACATCAAGTCACAGCAAACTGTTAATAGGTTCCACCTTGGCCCTCACCGAGAACTGATTGGTTTTGATTTCCTCCCATCTACATTCTGGACCAAATGAACAGTGTTTCTTGTGTGTGGTTAGTGTTTAAGGCTTCATTGTGTACACGGCCTTGAAAGATATATTTTTATAGGTAAGCACCTCATAAAATATTTTTCTGAAGACATTTATCAAGAGAGACTTTGAAAATCTGTAAGGAAATGGGAAGGAGAAGGCGGGGGAAGCACAACATGTGCTTTTCAGCTGCCACAAAGCCCTCCAGCAGCAGCCTTCATGTGAGAGGCGACACTTTGCACATTACAACAGGGAATCAAAAGATTTATACTCAGCACTCCATATATATAGCTCTCCACGGCATCATTTTGAAAGGGTGATTATTGGTTTGACATGGGAGAGTATTTTACAATAAATGTTGAAAGTTCTCTATGTACATAGCAATAATCACCTGATTCTGCTTTTTCTTACTGCATGGTTTTTAATAATAAATAATCATAATAATGATAGTTAGGTTCTCCAAAATTATCCCATTTGTTTTCTAAGAACCCCCAGGGGCTGGTATTTATCACTTGATGTGTATGTTCTCTGCTCTTCTCCCTCTGCTTACGTATGCATATAAAAGAGGCACAGATGTATGAAATGTGCCTCACTTAATTTGATGGCAGCTTTGTTTATTATTATCTCCCTGAGCTTTGGTAATTGTAGTTCAGTTGAGCAATTATTAAAACAGAAGCCGTAACTCCCCTGTTAGACTTCTCACTGGGATCCCCCATTTTCTACCCCCAGATGCCCAATGTGTTCAAAAGCAAGGCACTGACTGTGGAAAAGATGTCAGGCAGCACCTCCTAAATTCTAGATTTAGTGAAGAGTCAGAGCACCCATTGAGTTTAGACAGAAGCTGTTGGTAAATGTGCTCTTTATACTTGTGTTTACATGGCAGCTTGGGCTAATTAGAGACTTTCATCACATGAGAATGGGGAAGAATTGTAGAAGAATGGGGGGGGGGGGGGGGGGGGGGGGGGGGGGGGGGGGGGGG
>NC_048926.1:28397783-28429690 GCF_011077185.1 Oxyura jamaicensis
CCCCACAAAACAAAACAAAAAAAAACAAACAGATGGAGATTTAGATAGCAGAGTGAAGGGAAAAGGTCTGACTTTGGGATGTACTACTGCATGGTATCTGCAAAGTGTAGCCTGATTTTATGCCTGTTTTCTGGAGAAAGGTTGCTGTTCTTCTGCTAATTTGAAGTGTTCACAATATAGAAGTTTCCTTCCCTCTTCTCCTCCTGAACTATTAAATTTATGTATGAATGAGGTGATTTGGGATAAAAAATAGAGCTGGTCTTAATTAGTGATATTTTTTGAATTAAATTCTTCAGTAGTAATTTTTTCCTGTTTCCTACATATATATATATATATATTTTTCCCTCTGTCTTACTCTTCAAAGGAAAAGAAGCAAACAGTTCTGAAATATCACCTGAAAGATGAAGTGCAAAAGAGCTGGTAAGCATGGATCTAAGTTTGCCAGTAGCTGAAAACCTGTCAAGTTTCCTGCAGTTGCTTATGCAAAAGACCCGGCTGGTAAAGCCAATACTTACAGAAGAACTGATGTGTGCCCCAGCTACCACCAAATTTTCAGTGAATGAAGTTCTGCTCATACAAGCCAGCTTGCTGCTGCAGTTGCCATGGCCTGCCCTTCCACGCAGTCTGCAGTAAATGTAGCATGGCTGTTCATTTCTTGCCACCAGAAAGCAGAAAGAAATGGGAAGTCCATTGACTTAATTTCTCCCACCCCATACTCTGAATGAATCTTCTCATTCTTGCAGGCTTTTAGCCTTGGCTTGACACAGCCTAGCTCACTGTAGATTGGCCTCACTTGATAGCAGCTGTCCAAACATTTATCTTCTCCCAGCTTTCTTCAGCAAAAATAATGTACAGCATAAATCACCAGCTTCTCTTGTTCAAAACCCATTGGCAGCCTGACTGGAAGCTCACTGGGGCAAGTGCCATCTTCTTGTTCTATGTTGGTACAGCACTAAGTAAAAGAGAGTTATGACCTGTTGCTAGGGATTTCCTCAGGTCAAGAGTCAGTATCAAGATAAGAAATAATTATGGCACCAGATCTCTTGTCATTAGATCACTACCACATATGAATAAGATTAAACACAAACTCCTCTTTCCCACTCCTTTTTCCTACTGTACATCTTTTTTGTTCTTTGACTTTTTTTTTTTTTTTTTTTTTTTTTCACTATATATTTCTTCCTTCATTTTTTTTCCATTTTCCACATGTATTTTTTTTCACACCTGTGTGGTTTTCTCTGTACCTGTGTCATTCTTGTAGAGTTTTTGTACAACTGTTTAATCTTCTGAGAGTTCCAGTCACTAACATGATCTTCTTGTACACTTCTTCTGGTGGGTAGGTCATGTGCTTCCAGAGACTGGAAGTTTTCTGTCTCTATTCTTAATTTGTTTACAAGATGCACCTTCTGCTTGTTAGATTTGAGAAGAAAGCTGAACAGCCAAGCAGTAGGGACAACTCTAGTTCAGGTCAAAGTAGTCCTGTGGTCCTCCAGGTTTTGTTGATTATCCAGTGATCCCACAAGTAAAACTGACACTGAGAGTAGAGGCCAGCAGCATTCTTTGCACAAGCCATTACACACTTGACTGGCCAGCTTGCAAGTGAGTTATGAGCAGTGCTGGCCACAGCAAGTGCTTTTCAGGGTAAGATGCTGAACACAGCAGTCTCGGCGGATCATTTTGGATATATGCTGACATAGCTTGGTTCAGATGATCCAGGAGTCAGTGCTGTATGAGCCTTTTTACTCGAGGCTGTAACCCAACAGCACACACTTGGAAGCAAGTTTGAACCAAAGCACTCAGCCTAGCTGCATTCCCCTGCAGACTAATTTATGTAGCAGCCTGCAGGTAACAGTGAAACAGGTGTTTTATTATTATTTTGTTATTTTTAGTTTTTCTTTTCCAGCTGGATCAGAGGTAACCACTCTCACAAAGTGCATAAGCATCAATGAATCTCTCCAGTCTTTCCAGACTACTGAGTTGGTTCAGCATTTTGTTCTCTGAAAAAACAAAGCAGCTGGAACAGACATGAAAGCACCCCAAATCTCAAATAGATTCACATTGTCCTCAATATAACAATAAATAGTGTATTTCTAAACCCAATGCCTTGCTTCCATAACTTTGACTCTTCAGCATTCATAAGAATGTGTCGTTACAAAAACAAGCACGGACTTTACAAAATTGTTTTCTTTTTCCTTTAAATTTTCAGTGATTCACAGAATAAAACCTTCCATGAATGTAGGTGTCTCTGAAAGCGAAGTCTCACTTGCATTTCTCTTTTCTGAAATAGTGCTGTTGCTTTCCATACCACCACCAATGATACAGCTATAATTTTCAGAGACTATTTTCCAAGAAGAGGGTCACAATAGAAAAGACCTCTTAGATGTACATTGATTGTACATTGTCTCAACTTCTATCTCATAACTATGTTATTGGCCAGATGAGAGGGAAGTCACCTACAGGAAAGAAGGCACTTTCTTCTCTGCTGCCTGACCACCCTCAGACACTAAATCATGACAACAGTCTTTGCAATGATCATGAAGATAACTCTGCAATGAAAAAACATCTGCTGTGGTCTGTCTGATGCAGCTGAACAATTTGCCCTGGGAGAGGACTTATGTGAGATATCCCTGAGTTTCGTAGAGTACATCCACTGGACTTAAAATCTGCAGATTTGTTGATGTGATTCTCCAGATGGGGTAAATGTTGCTGTGACTTGTAACCATATCGCTTTCAGTTGTCTAAACGGAGAATGGACGTGGAGCTAATACTATAAATGTCTATTTAAAAGAAATTTTACAGTGAAAATCATTGGAAAGTGTTTCCTGACTAGCCCTGAGTACAGCCACACCATGTCCTACAATCCTGCTCTGGCAATGGTACCGCTAGCAGACAGGAATATGTACTCTTTACAGGTAACTGTAGTTGCCAAGACCAACTGGGGAAGACTAAATTCAAGTCTTGGCTGATAAAGAAAAGGGGAAGGAATTCCAAATGACTTGTTATAATTCCTGAATTGGCTTGCACACTCCAATAGACAAATAAATTCAGACCTACTTTAAAATCAAAGTTTCATCTTCTGCTGGAGAAATCTCCTGAACCTCACATAATCTATTGTTATGTTGGAATCCATCTCACAACGAATACTTCCTTTTAACCAGATTATGCTGCAGGAGAAGAATTGCAGTTGAATGTATTCAAATACTATATATATATATATATATATATATATATATATATATATATTTTTTTTTTTTTCTGCTAGTAGGCAGAGCTCTGGGAGTAACAAGGTAGCCCCATTTACATTATAAGTATTCTGGCTCATTTCTACATATATAGTACTCTCAAGAAATCTTTTCCTTTTGCAAGTTAGAAACTCAAATTAATATATTCTATATTTTTCCTTGAAGTTGCAGCTTCTTGTTTCTTTGTTTTTCTTTTCTTTTTTTCTCCAATTTCAGCATTTAACTGTGTTTCTTGTATAAACCTTTTGAGCAGCAGCTGCGCTCACAATCAGCATGACACAATACAGAAACATATTGTTCCTCACAAAAGAGAGTGAAAGATTGAAAAAGGGTGAGAAAGAAAGAAAGAGGCCAGGACCTCTTCTCTCTGGTCAGGCACCGACCATCCTAGGACTCCTTCTGAGCCCTGTGGGGGGCTGGCAGGAAAGAATTTGTAGCCACAGGGACATGTTATCCAGAACCAAGGCTTGAACCTAATTGTAAGCAGATTTTGCCCGCCTTTTTTGGATGAATGATGGCCTACTGGCATGTGACCTGGCTTGGCAATTTCCCTACAGTGTCCAGGCTGCCATAAGGAGATACGTAATGTCTAGAGTGATAGGAAACTCTTTAGTGCAGATGGTACAGAGCTGCCTCATAAAATGACTCACTGTGAATCCTCACAGAAATCTCAGCTATAAAAATGATAATGGAAAAAGCACAAGAAAAAGCAAAATGTCTTAAGAACAGTTTGTTCCAGCTCATGTCTTCCATTTTAGATAATAATAAATAATAATAATAAAAAAGATGTATTTTACAACAAAAACAACATCTTCCCCTTCATTATTCTTGACTGGCCAGGCAAAATCAATAGGTACTGGAATTGTAGAGGTGGAGAGAGCTGTTGGAGATGGCAAAATGATAGCTTGCTGTACTATGGCCATTCCTTAGGGAAGAGGAACTAACTTCTTGGGAAATGCAGTATGCATGCAGATTCGTTTCTCCTTTTTCCTTTCTCCTTACTCTTCCAATAAGGGGAGGAAGCACTTAATTAGAAAAAAATGGTACCTGTGGTTTTCCCCAAGAGAATCAATGAGTTTTACTTCATTAATACATTCTGAGCCCCTGTGGATGGAGTTTTTCCTGTAATCCCTGATGTGATTAAAAACTTGTATTTTAGGAGATGGTTTGCCATTAAAGTAATCTTTCTAAGTCCTTTCTTTGAATTCTCATGAATTTTCACTTGCTTTTCAATATGAATTTACTGAGCTTTTGCAATGTTTATTTCTAACCCATTGCAACTTCTCTGTAGCATTCCAGAATGCCTGTGACTTTCATTCAATTTGCTCTGTTTAGTAGGAACAGGCAGTAACACAAGACCACGAGTAACACAAGAGTCCGAGAAGTGAAAATCTTTGAATGTGTTTCACTTTTTCTCCTCTTTCTACCATGGGCAATGATATCTGAACTCTTAAGTAGGAACATACGAACCATTTTGAAAGACAAAGCATTATCTGCTTGAAGGTTACATGTGCTATTTTGATGGCGATACAGGGCACCTCATGCTTATATTCCACAGCTGCTAAGTCAGCAGTTTATTGTGGTATAGCAACAAGCCCTTTAATTTCCCGCATTCAGCTTGCTTTGGTTAGATTTGCACAGCAGTTCCTGCCAGAGCAAACTAGATTTTTTCTGTAGGAAATCAATCCCAAATTGCAACACCATAACTCACCGAGGGGTCTCCAATCCTTTGTGTGGGAAGTAGGGTCAGAACAAAAGTCTGGTCCTCTGGGCAGCTGCAAACCACACAAGTGCTTGAGGCACTTGAGCCAGGAAATCAAAACAGCTCTAGTTCAAACCAAAACTGCATAAAGCATGGGTGGAGGAGCTCCAGTATGAATTGTCCTCTCAATAGGTACACACCTGCTGCAATTCTTCCCTTGCTCAGCCTTCTCTTATTCTCTCTTGGCTGTCTATGCAGGACTAGGTAGCACCAGTGTCTTTCAGGGACAGTTGAACAAACGCGCCCCTTAACTTACGCTGCAAACTCTCTCATCTTTAACTCCAAGACAAAGAAGTTACCCCTCAAAGTAAATGACCATTCTGAAGATCTTTTAAGAAATCCTTCTAGATCTGTACTGCCTGTGACTTTCTAACTTTGTATATATATCTTCCTAAATGAACCAGATGTTCCTTGCCACTTTATTCTGGGTTCCTACAGCCAGTGGCTTTGTGGAGAACTTTACGTAGTGCTGTCTTCACCTGTCATTTGTTACGGCACTACCCTCACTCCATGCAAAAGACGGAAAAGGAAGGGAAGAACTGGTACCTGGGACTTTTCTTGATTGTTGAAGACAGTGAGGTATCTGCATGCCATCTCAAGCACACAATTTATTTTTGCCAGATCTTGTGTCACAGAAGCACAGAATGGTTGAGGCTGGAAGGGACCTTTGGAGTCCATCTGGTCTAATCCCCTTCCCAAGCAGGGACACCCAGAGCAGGTTGCCCAGAACCACATCCAGGTGGCTTTTGAAGATCTCCAGGAGGGAGACACCACAGTCTCTCTGTGCAACCTATGGCAGTGCTCTGTCACCTGCACAGTAAATAATTTCTTCCTGATGATCAGATGGAGCCTCTTGTGTGTTTCTTTGTGCCCACTGCCTCTTGTCCTATCACTGGGCACCTGCTTCGGAACTAAGTCAAATTCTTCATGCAAAGAGAAGTCTCCCTTCACCACCTCCAGTCCTTTCATCATCTTGCTGGTCCTTTGCTGGACTTTTTCCAGTATGACCATGTCTTTCTTTTACTGGGAAGCCACAGAACTGGACACAGTGCTCCAGGTACAGCCTCACCAATGCTGAGTAGGGGTGAAGGATCACCTCTGTTGACTGCTGGTTATACTTTGCCTAATACAACCCAGTATACCATTAGTTTTCTTGCTGGCTCATGTTCAAGTCAGTGGCCAGCAGGAACCCCAGGTTCTTTTCTGCCAAGCTGCTTTCCAGCTGGGTGATCCCCAGCATGTTCCAGTACCTGGGGGTGTTCCTCCCTAGGTGCAAGACCTTGCCACAGTAACCTGTTGGGATAAGACTGTAAAAATGCAGAGATCTACATTAAGAGATAGTGACCCTCATTCCTCAGTGACTGTCCTACTGTGGTACACAGCAACAGGTTTCAGACTGAGCTCTGCCTGCCTGCATTGAGATAGTGAAGCAGAGGGCATGTCCTTTTTGTGAGCAGGAGCCCACTGTTGTAATTTTTTGGGAAACATGGTGAACAGCAGTAATTCAAGTAAAATTATCTCTGAGTGGTATTGGTACATTCACTTCTCTGGAGTAACATTTGTCCACTGCCTCCGGACTTAGACTCCATGCTGAATTTAAAGCTGTAATTTGTGTGGGATGGTCCTCCTAACAGCACACAGTGGTTGCAGAGGATCACAGAAGGACGGCAAAGAGTTTCCATTTTGAAGATGAGGAATTCTTTGACACCACTCAAGTATTTTGTGAGCATGTCTAGGACTTAACATTTTCCCCTCAAACTCAGATGAGGTTTCCCTTGAAGCAAAGTCTGAGATTGATTGTAGTCACATGACCCACACTATACAAAACAATATTTAATCTTAAAAGGGAAATGAATTCCATGCTTGTATTTGATATGGCAATGCATATGCTGCTCTGAATTTGCACCACGCTGCATAACACTTTATATACAGGCTGTTAAAGGTTGACTCAGGGAGGTTATAGAGAGAAAAGTCAGAAACACAATCCTGAATCTTTCTCTGCCATGCTATAAAATCAACTATTTTTTGTCTATATAAACAATTTAATTTTAGAACTGAGCCCCAGGAATGTGGACCTGTGATGAAAATATGTAATTCAATTTGAAGCTGAATATTTGGTGATGAAAGTACTCCCAGGAATAATATTTAAAGAAGGATTACATTCTTCCATACTTTAGTTGCTTGCTTTATTCTGGCAAAGTAAATAAAGCACTTGTACATTTAACTCACAATATCAGAAATGATAACTGATGAGGTTTCTTGAGCATTTTGTTATACACACATATACACTCACATACATACCGCTTAAAATGACCATGAAGTTATTTGGAATTTTGTCACAGATTTGTTAAACTCCAAAATTCCAACTTCCAGTGGGAAAAAAAGTCACAAGAGATACGAGACCTTCATTAGACTTGTTAATTAGCTGGCAGTTCTGCAGAATCCCAGTCAGCATTCCAAGGTCATTTATATATATGGCTTTATAGGATAAAAGAATGCTTTGGCAATCCCAGATTTGTAATTTAATTATGCAATTGACTCTTTCTATTGTGTCTTGTAAACATTTTAAAAATATACTGCATACCAATGAATGCTCTGTATTCTAGCCTTTTTCTGTTGTTAAAACAGATTTTAAAATGATATATGTGAAAAAGAAATTATTTTTCCTCCTACAGCCAATCAGCATGTCCAAAAAAGAAGATAGTAATTTTTTTTTTCTACAGAAATGGTTCTTAAGTTGCATTTTGCTGGGTGGACAAAAAACTCTGAAAAAATTACAGTGAATTTCCTGCACTGAAATTCTACAAACCGTCTAAGGGAATCAGTATGAGTAATGGTACAGTGCTGTGCTCTTTAATATGCTTCATTTTAAGTCCAGACTTTGTCTCATTAGACATGGATGCAAGCTGCAAAATTTGGATTCAGTCTTTTTAACAAGTATTTTGGAAGTTCAAAAGTGTGTGTGTGGCTTTTTTTTTTTTTTTTTTTTTTCCTTCTTCCCAGACTGTTACATGGAAGGGCTCCTGCTGTGAGGTTTGAATAAAATCTGGGGTATTGGTTCAGTTCTATTTTTGTTTCTAATGTACTCAATCCACGGCATTCGCAGCCTGCCATAAACCCCCTCTGCTAAGCATGCATATCGTTAAAACATGCAGAAGACTTGGCTCAAAGCTAGCGTCGCCTAATGGAAGCCAGCAGAACTGTGGGCTGGAACGAGCCCCTAGCTGCAGTGCATGACAGCAATGAACACCTGGGCTTGTTGGAAATGACAAAATCAATGACATTTCCTTAGGGATGACTGAATTGACTGAAAGCTGGGCACCCCAGCTTGGGCAAGAGCTCCTCCGAAGTGCCCTGGTACATGAGGAGTGTCCTTCCAAGGTACTGCTCACTGCTAAACAGAAACTATGTCTCTGGCCATACTGCTTGTGAAGCAACTGCACTTTTACAGCTGAAAGCAAGGCTTGCTCTTGAATTGTCAGTGAAATATGGCTGGCTTTCCCAGCTGCTCTGCGAGATCTGTCTGTTGGCACCGCACGCCCGTGACCGGAGATGGGAGGGGGTGTTTGCTGCAGCTGCTCCCCAGCACAGCTGAAGAAGTGCCTCTTCCCACTGCTTGCATGCAAAGTGTTGAGCCCAGCAGCACCCCGTGGCTCCCAGCAGAGCACTCCAAGCCACTGCACCACCTCTGTTTTACCAGTGGCTTCCTTCCATACATCTCTTCCACGCCTTCATGTCGCCAACCCCTTTCTGCATGTGAGGAGGCAAGGGTAGGGAGAGGTAAATGAGAAAATGAAAGTTTCAGGGGAAATACATTTTTCGGATCCTTTCTCCACAGGGCTGTCCATCCCTTCCTGACAGGCACACCAAAGGATGGGCTGTCCCAAAATCTGACAGCAGAATCAGGTACTTCCTTTCTCTCTATGCGGTGCCATTTTTAGAAGCTGGGATGTCTTTAATGATTACAGTGTAAACTCGTGTACACCTCAAGCAGACCATGACTAGTTTGTTTTGATTTGTGTGGAGAAGCCACACTGCACACCATACCCGTCAGTGCTGGCTTTCTTATTTGTGTCACACTAACAGGGCATTGCATGGGTTACCCTTAATGCAGCACACCAAGCAGGGCTTTAGGTGCTGGATACAGGAGACTAGCTTAGGGGAGAGAGTGTCAAGGAAAGTCAGAAACAAGATACCATTTTTTTTTTTTTTTTTTTTTTCTCTGCCATGCCATAAAATCAACTACTTTTTGCCTGTGTAAACAATTTCATTTTTGAGCTGAGCCCCAGGAATGTGGACCTGTGGTGAAAATGTATAATTCAATTTGAAGTTGAACATTTGGTGATAAAACTATTCCCAGGAATAATATTTAAAGTAGGATTACATTCTTCTGTACCTTAGTTGCTTTATTTCTTTGGCATGATAAATTAAGGCACTGTTTACCTTTCACCCCAAACACCTCAGCTGATATTTAATGACTTAAGCTTTTTGCAATTGCTTCTAAAATGGCTACCATATTATTTGCCTGTACATAAAGTCATTGCAAAACATTAAGATTAGTAGGCTCCTTTGTCAAGTAGGCTATGGAAGACTGTGGGCTTTGACAGGGTGGTAGGTCTAAACTAATTCACGAGACAGCTGTTGACAACTGTGAAGACTATTTCGTCTGAATAGCAACGCTTAGAAATATCTTTGATTTCCTTTGTGGAAATAAGAAAAGAATCTCACCCATGCCATAAATACTTTTAAACCACTAAGGTTCTTGTGAACGACAGTTGGAGATAATTATGTCTGAACTGTGCACGGTTAAGGAGACTACTGAGGGGATCAGTAGCTTGTGCCTTGTGCAGGTCATTGGGTGGGAGGAATGGAAAGGACCACACATTTGCCCTTTCCACCAGCCAGCAACCATCTAGGCTGATGGGGGACACAAAAGAGGGACCTTCATCATATGTCTTTGTTCTCCCTGCACCATCATGAAACCAGGATCCCCCCTGCCTCACCACCTCCCCTGTGGGACAAAGGTGCCCCAGAGCGGCAGCAGCCTTGAAGACCAAAGAAGTCCAGGGCTCCTCCAGCCTCTGTGCAGGGGCTGGCTTCTAGCCACCATGCACCCACTGTGGGGGGATCCTGGGGGCAGGCTCGCATCCCCACCTCTCCTCAGCTGTGCCCAGGGCATCTTGGCAGATGCTGAAAAGCTAGGCAAACATGTTCAGCAAAATCCCTCTGTGGAGTAACCTTGCACATGATTATAAATCTATCGAAGGCTTATGGAAAAGTCATTTTGACCTGTGTGTCTCTTCTGCCTCCTTACTGTGATTACCGAGAAAAATAACTCAAAGAACTTGATATGCTCACTTTTAGTCAAAGGCACATTTTTACAGTACTACCAGAATGCTAAACTGGGACTCTTCTGATATTTGGAGCTTCCGGGCATGGAGTCTTTTTGCCATAAAATATATTCTTCCCAAAGCTTAAGTGAACCTCTGAGATTTTGAAGCTGTAACCATAGCAAACATAATTTAAAGAGAGAGGAACGTGTTTTGTCAGTGCTGTTTCAGCTCTGAGTGGTGCAATCTCTATTTCTCTGAGATACGCAGTTTTTCTGGTCTCAAAGCAGAGCTGGTAGTATCAAAGAATTCCAGTGAATTATTTCAGTTAAAAAAGAAAATTAAGTTTGATACATGACTATTCAAAAGGCTTTCTAAAATATCATGGCAGAACGACCTTCAAAGAAAATGTCAGTCTCAATAAGCGGTTAGCCCAGCTGTGATATCAACCCCCTTTCTTGGGATCCTGAGGAACTGCAAAAACTCTCAGGAGTGGGAGGTATTTGCTTTCCAGTCCAGTTTGAATTATTTCAATATTAGATTTTATTGGATCTATATGTAGCTATTTTACGGCTCTTTAATGTTTATGGTGTATTTATTATCATTCCTACATTTTCCCTGCAGCACTACTGAGGAGGGACTATCTAAAGGTTGTGAAGATTTGTTACTGTACTTTTAATTTACAGCCTTCCCATACTTTCATTTGAAGAGCTCTGTGGTGTGAATGACATCAGTTAAGTCTTGCAGTATCCAGCTGAATCCATAGTTCCATATAAAATGCATTTTAAGTAGAGGTAAACTGAGTCCTGGAGCAGTTAGGGCAACAAAGCAAGTTTGCAACAGAACCTGGGAAGGAATCTGGAGACTGGAGTTCCCTGTGTCAACTATGTCACTAAATAGATTAAAAACATTGCTCCATTGTTCAAGCAATTGTTACCTAGAGTTAGAGGAATAATGTTAAAATTCAGACCATATCCTAAGGAAGAGTGTAGGGTGGTGGCAAAAAGATGGGGTGTGATTTGGTTCCAGAAGGAGGTCCAGACCTAACTTATGTAGGCACAGATGGTGTCAGACAAAGGAGCTCGCACTGTGCCCTCAGTTGCCCAGCACATCTCAGCCTGGGCTCAGGTTCCATACTTGTTCACATGAAGAGACCCATAGTGTGAGTCCTCTCCTGAAGAGGATCCCTGGCCAGAGTCCTCATCTGCTGTGGACACACACCTCTTGTTTGCTCATTGAATGTGCTTGTTGCTTGCCACTTTCCCTTTTTCACTTTTTCTACACTGAGACAGCTTGCTTAGATTAATATTTAAATGATTTTATTTTTATTTTTTTCCCAGTGCTTGAAGACAAGTTTGGTCAGAACTTGTCTATTCCATCTTCTTGTAAAACTTCTGCATCCACATATTCTCAGCCTTTATGACACTTCATGTACTGGATCTGGAACTCATAAGAGACTTGCTTTTCTTCATAGCAGCTGTTTGGACACTATGCCTGATAGAAACAAGGTGCTTTGCTGGTTTTCAGCGGCCCATCCATAGGAGACGAAAAGTGGCAGATGCCCTGAGTGCTATACAAAGAAGTCTGAACCTTGACATCTTTAAGACAAGACTTGATTTGTTGTAGTGGGCACAGAGTGAATGAGATACAGATGTCAGAGATGAGTTAGTTAACCTGTGGGGTTCTCCCTCTTTAAGCCTTTTCATAGTTATTTCTTTGCAAACTTAAAAAATGAGTGATCCTTCTATACAAACATGTCATCTTAATGTAGTCTACAAGACTAGTTCAAAGCCCCACCCAGCCACCTCACCATTGCAGAAGAAAGGAGAAGGGATATACGGTATGAGATATGATGGCAAACAGTCTCTGTTGCCTTGTTATGTTTGAGGTCAGGCGGGTTGTACGGCCCTCACAAATTCAATTCCCTGGTGACAGGCAGCCACTGCAAGGTTCAGTACCCCAGTTTTAGGGCATGAGGGACCAGGTCTTCCAGGAAGCTGTGCCACAGTTAAAAAAGCACCTCCTCTCTCTCCCTTAGCCTCAGACTCTAAAAACAGGTTAGTAGTGAGTTCACCTGCAGAAGTGTGAAGTCAGAAGAGGGGAAGAGGCACATGTGAGCTGTTAGCAAATTAGCTGAATTATAATAAACAGTTGGCTCTGCTGAGAGATATCAGGAGGATGCTGGGAGAGGACTTCCCTAGTGCAGCTACACTGCCTCAGGTGTTTCTGCATACTCCATTATGACAAATAGAGGGACCTCTGTTCCTCCTCCCTTTCTGTCCTGGATTTTTCTGTGCTAATGTTTTCCTTTACTAAAGAGCTGCTTTTCCCTCCAGTGCTCATGCTCCACAGGTTAATGATTCTCTGTTGCATCTGTAGGTGACAATGTCACTGACCTAGTGTTTGGATGCTGTTTTCATACCTAAGGGAGAATTTGCCCTCTTGTTTGAAACAAACTGGAATGCCTCATTGTTAAAAGAATATGTAAAACATTTTACACTTCTAATGCAATGATTACAATACATCTTTGTGAAAGTAATAACCACATTTGGCTTATCCTCTTTCTACCTCTTCTCCCACCTTCTTATCTTTCCCTAATCATGCTAACACACAGAACTTAAATTAAGCTTTGTTATGAGTTCAGAGTCCTCTGGTTTTCAGCCTGTCAGTAGTTTGTAGTCTATGGCACTGTAAACGGAACTGTTCTTGGAAATATAATGGCTTGATAAAAGCATATAGTTTCAAAACCACTCAACAAAATATTCATCAGAAGGGATCTCCTGCTATTGCTCCCCACATGTAGTCAATATATCACTTTAACTACAGTGCATTTACCCTCTGTTTATCATCCCTTCTGAAGCCATGTGGAATACTCATCTTCTCTAATCCTTGTCTATAGTATTTCCAAAGTACTTTACAAGCTTGGAGTAACTGACTTTAATGCCTTGCAGCAGCTGAGCTGGTAGCATATATGATACCTTAAATGTAACAATCAAAGGAGCATGCAAGATTTTGGTATTTCCGCTGGCTTGCAGATGTGCAGTATCCAGGTCCAAAAACTGTAATGTCAAGTTTAGACTGAAAGTGTTTAAAACAAAATAATGTCTCACTGCTCTGTGTCAACACCACTATAATATGAGAGGGTATTCTCTGATAGAGAGAGCACTAGTATTAAATATCAGTTATCCGAACCCTACAGTAATTTCTTTTTTGTATGTGTGTCCATGAATAACCTTGCTCAAGATTTATGTAATGGAGTGTATTGTTTTATTAATCCAGAGCATGTGGTATTCTCCAGGTGCTAAGCTTTGATCTCCTTGCCCTTCTATGTATTAAGTTTTCTGGTTCTCATTGACACTGATGCTCTTGATTTAAGGTAATCCTCTTATTGTTGGGGGCAGGAAAAAAATGCAAGTGAACTCTGCAGTGAACCTGGAATCTTTTTTCCTTTGTTTCGTCTCAGTTCTGATTGAATCTCCACTAAATTCAGTTCAGCAGAATCCAGCCACTGCTTTTAGAAGTAAAAGTATATCTTTCTGCAACATTTTATGGCATGGAATGTCGTTTATGGCACATTATATTACAGTTTGAAATGCTAGCATTCACTAACTAAAGGAGGTGTGGGTTTATATTAAAACAACTGAGCAGTGTTAAAAAATCAACCAAAAACCCCAAGAAGGCAGTTTTCCATGTCCCTTGGCTGGTGAGGGAGAGAAAGAGCAAGACTATGAGTACAGGAGCAGTGGAAGGTATGTGGCAGGGGAAAGGCGAACAGGACAGTGAAAAAAATTGCTAAAGCAAGTCCTCCTCCAAATGGGCCAGCATGCATGTAGGCTGCAGATGAGAGGACAGGCTGAGGAAGCTTCTCACTTTGCTTCTGAGGTACCTCCTGATGAGCCACTGCTTATCTACCTGGTCCCTGTTGCAGCTGGCACTGTCTCCCCATCCCTCGCCTCTGCTCTAGCATTTTTGTCACTACCTTGACAACTTATTTTATGGGCATATGCTGATTTAAGGCAGCTTGTTTTTTGGAGTGAGAGCTGCTGGTCTGGGAATGTGGCATGGACCCGATGCAGGTCAGGGCAGGTCTGGAACCTGCTCTTTAATCCTGCTCAGCCCACAGCATCCCTGATATGCTGCTGGGGGGTCTGCTGATCTCTTCAAACACGGGATCACCCTCAAGGCTGATGGGGTGGTCAGGGGGGAATAAGTCTGTGCTCTGAAATCAGGAATTGTGAGGTGGTTGGGGGGAATTAAAACGTGCATTGCTCAAGCTGTTGCTGGGAATGAGACATTGATTCCGTGAAGAACTGCAGGACAGAAGAGATCAAAAGGACCATCTAGTCCATCCCCAGGCCCCAGACCAGGATCAGCTATGCCAGCATTTGTTTGGGCAGATAGCTGTCTTGTGTGTCCTTAGCTAGCTCCTCTATGGGAGATATCTTATTGTCCCCAGGCAACATCTCCCAGCATTTCACTGCTGTTGTCATTAAAAAGTTTCTTCTTAAAGTTAGATCGAATCTTTGCTGATAATTAAGCTCATTTACTTGTTTTCTTATTGTCAGTAGACACAGGGAAGAGTTTGTCTCCTTCCTGTTTGCAGGCACCCTCAACACAGCTAAAGACTATTATTGCTGTCTCTCCCTCATCTTCCCTTTTCTATTTGAAACAATGCAGCACTTCAATCTTTCCATGAAGATCACAATTTTCTAGTCATTCTCATGACTATTTGAAGGGGGACCAAACCCTTCTTGAGCTGAAGACTTACCAGAGCCAAATGGAGTAGTATAAGTGATTTAAATGTCCATCAGATTACATTCTTGCTTAGCCATTTAGGTAGGACATTTGACTTCTTTATTATTATTGTTATTTATTTTTTATTTTTTTCCCCACTGGCTAGTCTTTTTGACTTTTGTGAAGCTTGTGTGAATGTACAACCTTCAAACTTTTCTCTGCAGTACCACTTCTCTTCTAAGGCCTCCCAATCATATTTTTATGCAGATGATTCTTCCCTAAGAGACTTTAATCTGTTCTGGTTGAACCATATATTATTTATTTCAGATCAGTCCTCCGGCTTCTTAAGATGACTTTGAATTTTGGTCTTATCCTCTGATGAACTGTCCTGCTCTACTTTTCACTATTAGTGAGAATGTTATCTGTTCCAAATAACTAATGTAAATATTAATTAAATACTGAAAAACTGGTTGTGAAAATATTCCAGAGCCGTTACTATTGCCGTATATGAGTTACAGGTGACAAGACGCCCACAGATAATCTCACTTATTTGGTGAAAATTTTTCTAACTAGTCATGCATCTTTTTCATGTTGATATCTGTGTTCAGCAAGTTTGGTCGCTTTCCTTCTGGATGTAGAACGGAAAGGAAAAAAAAAAAAAAAAAGAGAGAATAAAAGACTAATATTTTTATGCTGCATTCCAAAATTTCAAATAGCAATTGCCCCAAACACTGCAGATCTTGCTAACTTCTATTTTTTATTTTTTTTTTTGATGCCTTGGAATATAAAAGGAATTCACTTAATACCAGAGAGCACATCAGACATTTGTATGTTTACCTGAGTTTGCCTTGTGAAATACATAATGCTTATAGATCAAATACAGAGATGCATGAGCATTAAGTAGACCCCTTTCTTGGCCACTAAAGTGCTTGGGGGACATTATAAAGCTGTCCTCATAAACAATGGACTTGTACACTCCTAGGAAAAATAAAATCTTGCAGAAAAGTTCTTTGACCATGCCAATGTCATAATAAATGTAGAACAGAGCAAAACATTACTACAAGTTATTGTTTTCAAAATACGTGTATCAAAGTATTGTAAAAAATGCTACATTATTTTTATTCTTTTATCTAAAAGGAAAAGGTGACTGTTTCTCCACTCAGATTTCTTTTTTAAGCTCTTGCTTTTTTTTTTTTTTTTTTTAAATAAAATATCATTAAATTTACACTTTTGTTGACATTTTTTGTTGAAATTCTTTGTACTCACTTCTTATTAGTGGTGTTTGGAAATTAAGTTTATAGAGATGACAGTGACACTGGGCAGACCACTGTCAGGTGCAGAAGAGTGAATCTTCTGTCTTACACTGACACACCTGATATATTGTTTTATAAATATATATATTTTTAATATAACACTTTTAATATATATAATATATATAATATATATTTTTAATATAACACTTTTTATATATTTATAAAAATATATATATTTTTATAAAAATATGTATTTTTACTATAATGCTTCCTACTCTCTGGGCCTTTCCTTTCCTCCTTTCCCTTCCTCTAATTCTATTTTTTATTTTTATTTTTATTTTTATTTTTTTTTTCTCTGGCTGGGCAGCCTGGATAGTGATGTTTCTTTGCCCACTGATGCAGTGGTACCAAGGGGCTGTAAATGGTCACAGACAGGGATGGACCTACTGCCACAAGGACTGGGACTGCTGCAGCTCTTGCATAAGGTAGGGGTGAGGGAGGATGACTTTGTCTCCTTGCTGCATGTGGGGACAGCAGGATGGGAAGGGGTGAACTTGGCTGGTCCTTGCCAAGGCATCTGCCTCCTACACTGATATGAGGCCGGCACTCTGGGGTGATTCACTCCCTTCCAAAACAGACACTGAATGCACTAGTGGTAAAATGCCCTGTAGAGGTGCCTCTTTTTCCACACACTACCGAGGGAGCATTGAAACACTTGATGCTCAGTTATCTCAAACATGCTTTACATGCCTGTTCTGATTTGACAAAGATCCCTGTGTCAGGGCTGGAAACTGCACGTAGGTACCTCCTCTGCCAGGCCAAGTCTCATGCCCTGATCCTTCACCAGCTATCAGACTCATGTAGTAAAATGTGTGTCCTGGAGTCAGTGGATGCAGAAAGCTTTGAGCACTTCCTTGTGCCTGTGAAAGTCAGTTTCTTTGTCCCTGCCAGATCTGGACAGTTGTGTTCACGCAATGAGTGCTGGCCTATGGAGAGAGGGGTTTTAGCTATGCTCTGAAATGTAGCTCCTGCCAGAGGGAGTAAAGAATTTATCTGAGGAGTCTGGAGGCAGCTGAGATAATTTATGGATAGAGCAGACAGGAGGATACATAGCTTCAAAAATGTTGTTAGTTTGTGTAATATGCAAGGAAGACAGTGTAATGGAGTGCGTATAAATGGAAATAGTACAAATATTTTGCTAGCATCCTTAGGGTATTGGAAAAAGATTTCCGTTCTACTAGTTGAATTGTCATGAGGGATTTTCAAGGGTCAAGTTCCATATTGCAAGGAGGATATGAAACTTTTAGGCCACTTATTGCATGGACATGTGAAGCAAAAATTGTACATGCTTGGAGGTTGTAAAAACAGTTGGCTCTTTTATGTTTGAAAAGAGGCTTTGTGTCATGGGCTGTATTGCATCACTGAGTCTTAATCTCTTGAAAAGCATGATTGAGAAGACAGTGCTGTGCATGCTGAAGGAGTATGGCAGGCTCATTAGAGGGTCCACAATGAACCCTCACAACAAGTGGCATAGTAGAAGCTGCACATCACGTGATTTGTGCAGATTGCAAAATATGAAACTCAGCAGTGAATATGATATACTTTTTTTTTTTTTTTTTTTTTTTTTAAGGGTCCCAGTAAACTGAAAAAAATAAATTTCCTGATAAGTCTTCCCTTCTGCTATGACCACTGAGAGTTTTGAATACAAAATGTTTTGTCTCTGTGGTGTATTCTTGCAATGCTTATCCATTGTTCTCTAAACTTTGAGTCACTTCAGCTTAGTTGTGAGGAAGTAGAACAGCACATAGTCTTCTGCTCCAGGTGCAGGGTGGGAGCAGCCCTCTGGAGACTTAGGAGCACCTAGGCAGGCTTTTAGACACTGGAAAACTGTATTGGTCCAGACATTTGCTCAACAGAAGTAGGACATGAACACACATGGAAATGAGAATAGGAAGTAAAAGCAGTGATGTGTTATTGAGTTGTATTGTGGTTCTTGTGGTATCAACAACATGCAGAAAAACACAGCACTGCAGCCCACATTTTTCATGTTTTTTAACAGGTCCAACTTTCCATAAGCTGCTACCAAGATTCTTTCTTTTATCAGTATTTTATCACTAACTCCTTGGGGAAGCCTCAGAATAGATTTTATTTTTAGAATATTTTGTAGTTCATTTTAAGCACAAGCCTCAAGTGCAATTTTGCTTTTTTCTCTGTCTAAGTTGTTGTTAGATTTCCTACGTCTTACAGCTTGACTACATAATACAGTATATGATGTAAAGCTTCCCCGCACACATAAAACAGCAAATTATTATTTTATTTTACTGCCATCCCAACTACATGCTAAATTCATCTGGGGAAGTGTTTTCAAGTAGTTTGATATGAAAGATAGACAAAATAAATTGCAATGTGTTTTATACTTAATATGAGGACTACTGTAAGAAAAACAGTAGCAATCAGGAATCTGTATAGTACTGTACGTGATTAAAAAAAAAACAAAAAAAACCACTAATAATATCCAGATGAGAAACCTCATACAATACTTCAATGTTTTCCTTTAATTTTCTGTTCTACAGCAACAATGAGGGAAACTTTAGCTTTACTTTCATTCTATTCATGGCAGATCCTAATATATCTTTAAAACTGCACATGACACAGCACAAACCCACAAGGAATAATGCTTCATGTAGCAGGTGGCCCGTTGTTCTGCTCAATGGCTGCCAGTGCATTTTTCAGTAAAGAAAGAAGCTGTTTCACTGAGCAGTTTTAGACAGATACAGTGAGATAGGCTGATAAAAAGTGTTAATGGAATGTGGAGAAAATTCTCTAAATACAAATATTTAACTTGTCTGCTCCATTCTTCTGTTACTGGATAGTGTACTATTAGTCTTCTCAGGTTTCCCTCATCACTCAGCTTAGGCTTCACTTTTTTTTTTTTTTTTTTTTTTTTTTTTTTTTTTTTTTTTTTTCCCCTGCCACAGCAAAACCTTTTCCAGTATTTTACTTTTCTTGTCCTTGCATGTGGATGAGCCATCCTGTATCAGATTCAGGTAATACAAGTATTGTTTACTTTGTGAGGCTTGTTACTGTTTCTGCTTTCCAGACCATAGCAGAGGTGCTATTAGTACTATTGCTATTAGTAATAACCTAAACTGTTAAGCATGTTATCAGAAGTCATAAGAAAGGGGAAGATCATGTGGTGAAAAAGAAAAGTAGCAAATCTTGCCTTTTGACATCTTGCCTTGGCATAGCACATTTCTGCAGTTCCTGGAGAGGTAGCTTGCATTATGTAGAATGCCTAATGCTTCAGGCTCCTTTATTTGATCTTTACAGAATCACACAGAATCACAGAATCACAGATTAGTTTAGGTTGGAAGAGACCTACAAGATCACCGAGTCCAACCTCTGGCCTAACGCTAACAAATCTTCCACTAAACCATATCCCTAAGCTCTACATCTAAACGTCTCCTAAAGACCTCCAGGGATGGTGACTCCACCACTTCCCTGGGCAGCCCATTCCAGTGACTAATAACCCGTTCAATAAAGAAGTTCTTCCTAATATCCAACCTAAAACTCCCCTGGTGCAACTTTAGCCCATTCCCCCTCGTCCTGTCACCTGGCACGTGGGAGAATAGACCAACCGCCACCTCACTACAGCCTCCCTTCAGGTACCTGTAGAGTGCAATAAGGTCACCCCTGAGCCTCCTCTTCTCCAGGCTAAACAGTCCCAGCTCCCTCAGCCGCTCCTCGTAAGCCTTGTTCTCCAGACCCTTCACCAGCTTCATTGTCCTTCTCTGGACTCGCTCGAGCACCTCCATGTCCTTCTTGTAGCGAGGGGCCCAAAACTGAACACAGTACTCGAGGTGAGGCCTCACCAGAGCTGAGTATAGGGGGACAATCACTTCCCTGGACCTGCTGGCCACGCTGTTTCTTATGCAAGCTAGGATGCTGCTGGCCTTCTTGGCTGCCTGAGCACACTGCTGGATCATATTCAGCCAACTGTCAACCACTACTCCCAGGTCCTTCTCTGACAGGCAGCTTTCTAACCATACATCTCCCAGCCTGTAGCTCTGTTTGGGGTTGTTGTGCCCCAGGTGCAGGACCTGGCACTTGGCTTTGTTGAACTTCATACCTTTGGCCTCGGCCCATCAGTCCAGCCTATCCAGATCCTCCTGCAGAGCCTTCCTACCCTCGAGCAGATCGACACACGCACCTAACTTGGTGTCGTCTGCAAACTTGCTGAGGGTGCACTTAATCCCCTCATCCAGATCATCGATGAAGATGTTAAAGAGGACTGGTCCCAGTACTGAGCCCTGGGGGACTCCACTAGTGACCGGCCTCCAACTGGATTTGACTCCATTCACCACAACTCTCTGGGCCCAATATCTTTAGATATTCCCCAAAGGCTGGCATTGCAAATAAAAAGGAAGACCAAGCAAATACCAATTTAGAATAAGTTGATATTGAGGTGTGGTTCTACTCAGAAAAAAGGGCTGCAAAACTAGTACCTTTTTAGCTCAACTCTACTCATATTAAGTTGTCTGAACTCTTTTTATTGACAAAAACAAACTTTTATTTTATTTATTTATTTATTTTTAAACACCTGGTCAGCATAGTGATGACTGTGTGAATTGAATTGTATTCAGTCTTGGTCTTCGTCAGCAGTCATGTACTTATTACCTCTGCATAATTATTGGGAGCAATGAAACTTCACTGGTTTTACTGCAGGGGTATTTGATTCCAGGGTGTTACTGCTTTGGTAGCTGGTGACCTTACTGGGTCTGCAGCACACTCAGAAGCTGCTGGGTGAGCCTCAGGTAGAAATGACATTCTAACTGCCAAAGCCTGGGATGAAAGTGTGGATTACTTAAAACTCAGCCAAAAAAATTAAGGTTGGAGCAAAAATCAGTGATAAGAAATGACAGGACTGAAGCCTTGACATTCACAATGCATCATCGAAGGACCAAAGCCATACTCAAATGCCTGATACAAACCAGGCCCATGCTTCAGTAAAGCATTGTCTGGGTTACTTGCAGATTTCAACAAGGCAAATTTCAACATGAGCAGTAAAGTTACTTCTAATAGAGTTTTTTAAATGAGTTCTGTAGGAAATACAGATCTTCTGAAGGCCCTTCTATTCTGAATTAAGGGGAAATCTTGCTGTTTTGAAATTTCCCTTCAGAAGAATATAAAAGAAAATATCCAAGATCAAAAGAAGCAGTTGATTCCAGAGTCTCCTGAGGCGTCCTGAAGCACAGGAATCACCTGCTATAAACAGGGCAGTAATATTTGCTGCTGCTTCTTGGCTTGACATCTGCTCTGTGGATACACAGCTCAGCTCTTCCAGGCTCTCT
Source organism: Oxyura jamaicensis (assembly GCF_011077185.1). NCBI lineage: Eukaryota > Metazoa > Chordata > Aves > Anseriformes > Anatidae > Oxyura > Oxyura jamaicensis. Next base: position 28,419,453 of record NC_048926.1, read on the forward strand.
TGCCTGGCACTGGTGGTCTAAGTCACAGGTGTTCCTGTTGGATTTGTGTCCCAGTAGGTTCTTGACCTCATGGGTTGGTGCAAAGTGTTTGGGAGCCTCAAGCCCACCAGCTGAAGAAGGATAGCATGGTGTGGGAGTCCCAGCCTGTGGTCAGGGGAGCCCTGGCATCACCACACTCAGGGCCTCTCAGACACCTGGTTACCATTTCCCATCTATCTCCGTCCTTATTCAGCAGAGATGAGACATGCAGGAAGAAACGGATTGCTGTTCAGCCTTTTTTCCCTTTGTTGAGATGGAGAATGAAAGTGTCCCCTCTTCAAGAGTATCAAATATTTCAGTACTAATTTATTTCGGTGCATCACTAGGAATAGAAGAAAAGAAGGTCAGTGCTGTCCTTGGCACTGAGACCCTTGCTCTGTTCCCTGCCATGTCTGGGCTTTGCATTTCCTCACCTTTCTTCTTGGATAAGGAAAAGATAGCAACATTCCTACTCTGTTGTAAACTAACTCTGCCATAAAGTAACCAAGTAGATGTCAGCCAGTGGCATCTGGTTTCGTCTGTAAATTGAACGTTGGCCTCTGCAGCAGGATAAGTCTTTTCACAAGACGCCAGAGGGGTGGGAAAACAAGAAACTCTTACAGGTTTGTCTTCTTTATTAAAATAAATGGATCACCATATGAATAGACAGTTCACAATTCATCAGGGAAAAATCAGTACAGAGGAGGTTTTTCACTATGGTTTATTGGACAGAAAACCTTATATGCTTAAATACCGTGAGGACATGGGAAGCCAGGTACACCTCCAAATATTTCAAATAAAAGCTGAATTTTCTAAACACTGGCAGTGATTTTCTTTGTAAATAGGTTTAACCTTGGACCTTCTGTCATCTTGTATTTTTACACAGGAAATTAATTTTCTACATCCTCTGTGTGCATAGAGAAGACAGAAAGTTGAAAAACTCCAAGGGATTTCCAAAAAAGCCTCCATATAAATTTTAAAATTAAACAGATGTTATATGATTACCATTAAATCTGAGCCATGGGTTCCTAGGTTATAAACTATACATGATGTTCTGAAGCAAGAGATGAAATGGATTTTTTTCAATTACTGAAGGTTTTGCAGATCAAAAAGATCAGGATTTAGATGAATCCATATAGGCCTCGTGTTCCAACCAGAGTTTATAAACATTCAAAATAAGTAAATGCTCTCACAATAGCTAGTAAATGGCCTCAAGTGGGGATGCTCTGTGACTGCCCAGCACTGCTGGGAGTGCAATTATGTCCTGCCAAGACCCTGCCCATTGAGATTACTCTTGTCAGTGGGCATTGGAGTGGATTCCAGGTGAGGTATGGCTAAGCCCCTCTTCAGCTTGCCTGGTCACTTACTGCAATACATGTCCCACATCTGTAATTCCAGAAGAGGAAAAAAAAAAAAAAAAGAAAAAAGAAAAAACACAAAACGCACACAAACAAAACCGCAACAAAACAGATCATGTGTTTTCCAGGTCAAAACTGCTACATTACAAAACCTGGTGCTCAAAAAACTAGTCTTTGAGAGAGGAGACAACTGCTCCTGCCTGCAGCTGTCATAGGCTGTCTGCACGCCTCGCTCCCCAGGCTTCATCTCCTGCTGCCACCAACTGCCACTGCAGGGCCACCCTGAACATGTGGGACCGGGTCTCGAGGGGAAGCAAGGAGACCATCTCCTCTCTTTGTGTCCCACTCTGCCTTCAACAGTCCTCAGAGGGACCAGAGTGGCCCTTTTCCACACCTGGCTCTGGTTGCACAAGTTGTCATCTTGCAGTCACTGCTTTTAATTGCCATACCACTTCTCTTGGTCTGGTTTGCAGTTTTTTAGGAGCTGGCATATTCAGTCACACTTATTGTGATTATGTGTGTTTTCTTCAGCTCTTGTGCAATTTTTAAGTGTTGAAAATGTTTCCTGAAACAAAGACAGAGCAGTTGCCCATCGTGGTTCCCTGAATATTTTATGTGAATATCTTTATGATTTCTGTGTTCACTTTTCTCAAAGGTTGGTGTCGACCATGGAAATATAGATTCACATCACATACTATCAGTCATATGCAAGCTAGACATCTAGTTTAAAGTGGCAACCCATTCCATTTCAGACTGTATTAAAAACAAGAGAAGATTTTTCATTGCACCTTAAGATAGGCTTTTTATACTAGCTTACACCAGACAGCTTACAGTGAATGAGACAAAACCAGTCTATCCCACAAATGTAGCATGCAAGTTACATACATTCCTAAAAATTAAACAATATATGAATTATTAGTGAACTGTCTGGGTATCAAACAACCATGAGCTCTCACACTATCATGTGATTTTCTACTCCAGACACAACTTTGTGTTCACCAGAAAGAAATCCCAAAGTGTTGTCCCCACTCTCCTTCGGAAAACAGAGGCTCAGTGGATGAAAATTTATACTTTTCAGTCTGTTGGCATAAGATTGTATCTCCAACCCATACAGTATCTTATATGTACCCATATTTTGTCACTTCAGTGGTGTAGACTTTCAGTATGCCAATGAAGGGTGACTTTTCATGCTACCATTTATCTTTCCAAATATGTCCCTGTTCAGCCTTTTTTGTCTCCTGAATTCATCCATCTGGTTTTCATCTGACCTTAAGCAGCTGTCCAAGGTGTGTATATATATATACTTCTGCTTGTTTCATCTTTCCTGAGATGCCTTTTTCCTGAATATCTGCTTAACACGATTTTTATTTGGATCAGTTTCATTTTTAATTTTACTTCTGGCCTTCATGACAAAGCTCCTCTGTCAACTTCCTGTTGTGCAGGAGATTCTAGTCTGCATAGAACAACTCATTACACTTGTAAAAATAATAAAAAAAGGCTTTTTTTTTTTTTTTTTTTTTTTTTTTTAGTAACTCCACGGAGCATACAATATTGATTAATTCATTCCACTAATGCCATGGCTTTGCCTCACAGATGCAGTTTACCTAAAGATCATACCTAACCCAGTGCAAGGACATCTGAGAAAGTAGGAGGTATAAGTTATCTTGAATATTTCTTTTCCCTTGGATACATCAGGTGAGATTTCTGCTTTGTGGCCTGGAAAGGGAAAATGACAGGAGCTTTTGAGAGGTTAAGAAACTATGCCACACTGCCCAAAAGCACAGATAAAAACATATGAGATTCTGCAGAAACCTGTAAGTCTGCTCTCTGGATGCTCTAAAATCCTTGAAGTGCTTCACCTTTTGGAAGGACTACAGAAGCACTGATAGGAGAGACAGTAGGATTCGTTGTGTATTTATGGGAAAAGGGAAGTCCAGAATGTTCTTTTGAAATATACTACATATAGCGTGTTTTTGCTGTCTTTTTACCCCATGACATATTCATCTACTGATGTTTTCCTCACCCGCAGCTGTCATGAAAAATCCCAGAATCTTGTGCACACAATGCCTAGTTGACTGTTTTTTGCTAGACTAACTACTACATTGGACATGGTACAGATAGACATAGGGACTATCTCTGGGCAGGTTTAGCACAGACAGAATCAACTGTGTAAGAATCAAATTGGCTCTACAGAGGTGTTGAGACATTAGGAATACATTTCTGTAATACAATTCGATTTTGTTTAAATTATAAAAAAAATAATACACGTATAAGCTGGAGGCAGAACAGAAGCACGAGCCTACCTAGTGGGATGGAAAACCTGAAACAGTATATACAAAAAAGAAAAAAATATCAGGGAAAGGATTCTCTGTACTTAGTTAGACATCTAGAAGTATCCTTTATGGTGGTTTTGAGCTCATACATATACTTTGATGTGTACTGTGCATACTTTTATCTGATTAGTCTTTCAAAAAGATAAATCAGATACATTTTGGACACATCTGATTATTTTTTTTTTAAGAGCTTCAGGAGAATTCATCTTCATTCAAAAGGATATATGTTAAACTTTTTCTCTCTTTTTTTTTTTTTTTTTTTAAATCACCTGATATCAATTAGAATTCCTTTACTGCTGGGCTGATTTATAGTACTGTAATACAGCACTGAAAATATGAAAGCAGAGAAGCAATATTTCAAAATGCAGCATAAAATCAACAATAAAAATGTATATTTATAACCTGAAAAGTATGATTTCATCTTGGAGAATTACCAAGCTAATAGCAGTAATAAGCATGATTTTAGTTGTACCATATTGTACTTATTAAACACTTCAGGGGACTTGTGAATAAATCAAATCACAAGATCATTTCTGGATATTTGAACATATTTTTAGATATTATAAAAATGTGGAAAACTATCACAACTGGTTATCATTTGCTCTTGTTTTCCAAAAAAGGTTTTAATCATAAACCTCATTGTTACATCTTTCAAGATACTGGGCTGTTGCCTGCAGGCTGGAAAAGTAACTTCATTTAATAAATGTAGATTTAATATCTTTCAGAGATAAAATTAAAGCAGAAAAAGCATGTGCAATAATGAGAATTATACTCACTATCTCAGGAAATCTTGTTTGGTGTAGAGAGGATGTTTCAGAGGAAGGCAGAGAAATGTTTTAGTAATAACAATGGGCCATAACCAAAACCCTGGAGCCAAGCTTGTGAGCTGCAGTATGGAAAGTTTGGATTCAAACTCATACTTTGTGGATTTATCATGGGCAGAACTCCAGGCTTGAGGTATGAGATTTTTCTCGTGGAACCGAATTAGAGAAGCTTCGGAGCCTATTTTTATTCTTTACTACTATTATTACCTGTATCACAGCGATGTCTAGAGGACTCACGTAAAACTGACATGGCATAGTGCTAGATGCTGTACAAATGGACAGGGAAAGAAAGATTCTGCTTCAGGAATCATGCAGGACAGACAACTAAGGCGCACAGTAGTACGGGAAGCAGATACAGGAAAGTAAGAATATACCATTGATTAATATAAGTCAAAGTCTGCAGGCAACACGGGTTCAGATGTACAGTCAAGCAGCCCTTCAGCATTTCCCAGTACTACAGCTGTGTCTGCAAGGCAACAAATGAACACCTTATTCTTTTAGGGACTAGACCCCTCAAGTGAGCTGGTGTTGCTTGACCTCCTTGGAAGCTAGTTTGTAAACCCAGTTTACAACTAACAATTCACATCACCCAAGAACTTGGTCTCACACATTATGCTTTGCCAATTTTTGGGCAGCATGGCCCACTGGAAATTCACAGGAGACAATTCTGAAATCCACCATGCAGTCTTCTTCCATTTTGACCTGCTTGAGGGATGGAGATCTTACTACACAACAGTCAGTTGGAAAGCTATGATATTTCCTTTCTGTCTTTCCTCATGCCTGATCATTGCTCAAAAGCAAATAAAGTGTACTTTGATTTTGTTTTCAGTAGACTAAATTATAGGTTTTTGGGGAGCCACTGCCTTCCACTAGCCTGTGCATCTTTCCAGCTCCAAAATAGCTTGTGCTATTATTTTTCAGAGTTTATGGTGAAACAAATTCCTTCATGGTGTGAACACCATGAAATGACAACTTTCAGCCCACAGTGAATTGTTCTGGCTGAGTTAAAACCCCTTGAAAATAAAGATTGTAATAGAAATACGTGTGGAAGCCTTTATGATAGTAGCATGAACAAAGCTTTGCTGTAATGTTTTCTGGAAACGGAGCCATAATGATTTGTTCAGGAATCTGCTCTGATCTCATCATAAAGGGAAAAGTGTTCCTGTCAAGTTTAATCCCAGATCTCCTATAAGTTGGTGCATATTTCCAACAGGCACTATCAATAGACAAGCAGAATTTAGAAAATAATTTTTGTCCTACAGTACTCAGAGTGAGGAATAAAAAATAGGGATTTTAATGACATTCTTCAGAAATAGCAGAACACATTAAATAGAATCAAATTGCTGCACTGTGAATTGCAGAAGGAAATAAAGACATTATTGTTACTACTGCTAGTGCTTGTACTGTGCTGACAAAATGCCTTGGGATGTTCTTCCTGGTTAAAAGAGCTAACTGGCTTGGTGGACCCCCAGTATGCTCTTCACTAAAGGTGCAAATACATTTATATACGCTGATCTTCTGAATATATAAGCTTGCTTTCATCAAGTAGTCTGGGAAACAACAGACCTGAAAGCAACAAACCTAGAGCATAACCACATTGCATTAACAGTCTGTGGTGCAGAAACATGGCAGATAGCTCTGGGTCTAACAGGAGTCAATGGAGTGAAAGGGATGCACTGGAAAGTGAGAACAAAACACCTTGCATGGAATTAACTTCTGTATTTTTTCACAGTCTGAACTAAACAGTAAAACATCCTTACAGACCAAGTTAAGACCATATGAACCAAAGGGAGTATCATGAGGCTCCTTGCAGGAGTGTGATTTGAAAAATGAAATTACATTTGTAATCCACATCTAAAAATGTAGGTATGGGAGAGCGTTTCATCAACGAGACAGCCTGCAAACCTTATGACTTCCTGCCAAGCTCCTGGGGAAAGCAAAGCCTCCTTGGGTATCCAAGCCCTCATCACAATCCATGACAAGTAAGGGGCATCCAAAGACCACAGGCTATGAATGCAGAGAGCACAACATACTGTAACCTTAGACAGGGATTCCTCTAATAATGCAATTGCAAAAGTGCATCTTACTTTCAATGCCCTTTCTGAATGCCCTCACTTTTCTCTCTCTACCCCCTTCCCTCTCTTCCCCTATCTACCTCTCTCTGTGAGTTTAAAATATATCTTGATGTCAGCCATTGATGATCTGCATAGGGCCTGTACCCCACGAAGGTGAACCACCACTATCTTTTAGCCTGGGAGTGGTCAGGAATGCTACCGTGCTTGTGTTGTGACTGGGAGATGTGCCCATTCTGTGGCTGCTGTTCTTCTGCGACCAAAGAGGCTTAGCTGTGCTCATTAACTGAGTTCAACATGTCTCTGCAGCCTTCCCCTGCTGGCAGGAGCAACGTGTGAAGAAGATGAAGGCAAAATTGCCACCTCTTGATTGTCTCTTGAACATTGACCTTTATGACTCATGATAAGGCAGGCTTATGTGAAGTGTTGTGTGTATTATCTTGCCATAAAAAGTTCTGAAGTATATATATATATGCTTTTATAGTGGACTTGAGCAAAAACAAATGTTGAAACATGCAAGCCAATAAAAATGGGAACACTGATTTTTGGAAGAACACAAAGTACAGTATTCTGATACAGTCCACGACATATCTTGTGAAGGTTAGGCTCTTCTGGAAATTCTTAGCTGAGCAGTTAGCTGGATGAAACCAAAATGGGTAGAAGCTTAAACCACATATTTCCGCAGCCACTGCAAGATTGTTTAACAATAATCTCAATTAGTTTTTATTATTATTTTTATTTATTTTTGTAAATGTAAATTGCTTTCAGTCTTATGGCGGAGACAGCATTTCACTGGACATTACTTGGCTTCTCTCATCTTTTCCTCCAAGAAAAATAAAAGAAAATAAAGTCCTGAGATCCACCCCTGAGGGAAGGTACAGTGCATTTATCCCAGAAACCTCTTCTGCAGTGTATTCTTCTGGCCAGTATGAAAGAAACCCTAAAGAGGTGCATCTGTGCTGAGGAATGCATGCCTGCTTTAGCTTCTGATTTTGTTTAGTGTTAATCTGGAGACAAACGTCTCTTTCATGAATGGTTCTTAGGGATGATGAACTCCTGTACACGTTTGTGCTTGCCTTTTTGAGGAGCCCAAGTAGAAAACATCAAGCCTGGAGACTAGAAAATGTAAGCTACATTTTGACAAAGAGAATTCTTCACCTGCTTGCACACACACACAAAAACAACTCTTCTTATTTTCAGACTCAAGTGGATAGGCCCTTAAAATACTCACTAAATCTGGTCAAAGCGTTCCAGCTCTAAAAACCGTCGGCTGTCCCTTTTCTACCTTCATTGATATTGAAGTGGCAAAGAGAAGGAAGAAGAAAAGAGAGAAATCTCCATCTGGGCAACATGTCTCACAGTATAAACTGTGCTTAAGGGAGAGACCAGCAGTGTACCAAAGATACTTCCTGCCTGTGTGAAATATTTTCCCCTTCCTTCTATCTAGAGAAGTCACTGCTGATGTTAAGAGATGTTGAGGCATCTCTTAAGTGCCTTTAGGTTTGCCTTCAGATAGTTCCCAAGTGTATATAAAGACATTGATAAAGGAAGAAAAAGACTAGCCAGGACTGAAGACTGCAGAGATTAGCAGGAGAGCAGATTGAATCTGTTACGAGAAAGAACGAGTGGTCATGAGAAAGCCAGTACACTGAGTTTCATCAGGAAGGTACAGCAGTAACCACAGAATCATTGAAGTTGGAAAGACCTCCGAGATCATGTGGTCCAAACATCCCCCTACCACAAACATTACCCACTAAACCATGTCCCTAAGCACCACATCCAAGAAATTCTGGTGTAGAGCAGAAACAAGTGGGGTGTCTGGACAGGGGTTGTGTAAGAAGAAATGCATTGGATGTTAGTGTTTACTCCTCTGACAGAGACTATACTTTAGTGTGGGATTTACCAAGCAGAGGACTATAAATAATGGGCACTCTGAGGGGGATGGGAAATGAGTTGATCTTGAAATTATGCCTCTTGCTTTTTCTTTGTCTTTCTGAATTTGTGTACTGCACGGCAAAAATTATAAAAACATGTTTCGTCCTCCACTGCTTTCATTTTCTTTGCATATCTTTGAAAATAGTAACCATTCCTACACTTCTGTGCTCTCTCTTGTTCATGGTCACTGACCTGTCAGAGACATTTGGCAAAGAATTCCTCTCCACAACTGCAGACTTAACTTGTGTGGGAAATTTCAGGAACCTGATGGATACAACAGGATAGGAGGGGTTACCTAACTTTTTTGCATTTTGTGTGAGGAATTGAAGCTGGTATTGCAGCCACCTGTCCAGAGCACAGCACTGAACACAAACCTTCCAAGGCACCATCTAGTATTCCTGCTTCTAAGTTTTTTACTGCAAGTTATGTAAAGCTGGATGCTTTTCTTAAAGCCCTGATCCTTGGAGATATGTGATTACTCCAGACTCTCAGTTTTCCTGTAAAAGAGTCGGTTTCTAGCTCTTGCGGGCATCGAGAAAAGCATGAAAACCCCAACTGTGTCAGTTTAACAAAACACATACACAAAACCCATTATTTTTGGTAAGCTGGTCTCCTAACTTTTGGGGCTCCAATACACACCTTCTCACTGTTTAAGGTTGGCAACACTAGGAACAGCAAGACCAACCATTCCCTGACGCCCTTCTACAACACACCTGAGAATACATGCATTTTTTGGTTGCAGGGAGATTGAGGAAGAAAGGAAACAGTACATATTCTCATATGTCTTCTCGTGTAATCCCTTTTTGGAACTATTCCCCTTACACCATTTCCACAAAAGCCTTTCCTTGGAAAGGACATCTGCAGCATATTTATGCCTCCTGTTTCTTGCCGTAGCTACTACTCCCTCTCTTCGGACATTTTCTGGTACAGACTGAAACATAATGACGTTTATACCACAAACAACACAAAGTGTCTGTTCTGTTTTTGCTAGCAGGCTCCTGTTAACCTTTAATCCTCCCAAATCTTTCTCAAAACAATGTGAAAGTCTATTTTTACATTCTTCCCTGTTGTTCAGCGCTGGCTAATATGATAAACAAATTTTGCACAACTCAAGAAGCAGTTAGAGCCTCCTAGGTGCATTAAGGGCACAGTCTCCACTCACCTGTACCTTTTCTAGCAGGCTGATAAAGGGTTTTCTCGTGCACCAGAGCAAGGTGAATAGGCACACACGGTGTTCTGGGGACCTGGAAGTCTGGCAAATGTGGGACAATCTTCCTTTGCAGCCAGGAGTGCCTCAGGAGGTGAAGGGACACGAAGCCTGCAAGTGCCCCTCCCCTGCCGACCCCGACCCCATTAGGGGCTGACAGCTGCAAAAGACATAGGAAGCAATTAAGGCACCCTGCCTTAGCCACAAAGGCTGAGGGCCCTACTCTCTGAAAGGCGTGGGTCTGCAAAAGAGATAAGAGAGGGAACCTCGAGTACTGTAACGTGCAGCTTTGAGGCTTTGTGCAAGGCTATCCTTCTGGGTCCACTTGGGGTTATTTATTTACTTAGAGTTTGTTTGAAAACTGAAAGCTTCAGGCTACTTACCCAATTAACCTTAGCACCTGTTTGGCTGGAAAAGCTTGAGAGCAGTGTGAACAGGCTATGGAAAGCTTCCCCCTCCCCTTCCCCCCTCACAGCCCCACCCCCCCCCCA
>NC_048926.1:28430431-28445461 GCF_011077185.1 Oxyura jamaicensis
CCTTTCTTTTTTCCTTTCTTCCTTCCTTTCTTGTCTTGCTTTTCTTTCCCTCCCAATGTCCTTCTTTCTTTTGTCTTTACCTTGTAAAATAGGCTGTTGGCTGAGGAGAGGAACACCACAGTTGCTGGGTTCCAAAGTCTACAGCTGTAAGAAGGGTAAGAATGGGGGGAAAAAATGACCGTAAAATTTAAAACAAATTTTGAGGCACAAAGCGGAGTTGGGAAAAATCAAATGAAAATGTAAAGATTTGTCCAAAATAAAGTCATAAATGCCCTGAGCCAAGGGAAACAGCTGCTAGGTCACGCAGGCTAAATCTAAAAAGGCAACGCAACAGAAAGTTTAACATTATGAAGGAGTTGCCAGGATGAAAAGAAACAAGCATTCCTGGTTTTACTTCTCAGTCTCCTGTTCTTCTTACAGAGTCGTGCTCTTACATCTTTTCTTTGCTTTAGCATAGGCCATTTTTACAACAGGAAACTTATGCATCCAGAACTTTTTGGGGAGTTCCCCACACATCCAATCCCACAGATATTTGACTGTGCTGAGGACATGGCCAGGCAGAGACCTCCCTTGGCTAGTGAGTGGGAAACGCACAGCTTGCAGGGTGTCATGTGCTATTTGTCACAGCTGCCACGCATGCTGCTCACCCCACTTGCGTGTGCTGCTCGCAGGCACGCACCAGGGCTGCAGACACGTAACGGGACAGGTGCTGCCCTGGTGGAAACCGGCACTGCCCTGCTGCAGCTAATGGATGCTCTGGGGTGAAATGTGAGATGCATCCAGCAGAAATCAGAGCAAAACCACTCGTTCCACTCTCTCACGAAGGCCCGCATCTTCTGCTTGTCTTGCAACACTTTTGTTTTACTGCTTCATTCAAAAACAAACAAACAAACAAACAAACAAAAAAACAAACAAGGAAGGAATGGGAAGCTTTAGGAGGATCAGGGAAGGAAGTGGATGTGAAGTCTAGCAGGGGTGTGAAGCAAGAAGAAGGGCTGAATTTTGTGGGAAATATAGAAGGGTGTGGGTATAATTTGTCCCTTTTAGATAGGACAGGAAAAAAGGGTTGGAGGGTTGAGGTGGGGGGGAAGAAGCCAGCTGCAAGGCTCTGAAATCATCACCTTGTCTCATTTAGCTCCTGGAGCACATTCCTTTTCTTTTCCTGCAGTTTTTTGATAAGTTTTATTCTGTTTATCTTTATAATCTGTAAGATCTTTGGGGCCAGAAAAATGCTGCTAAGGCCTTTGCAGAGCACCTAACACTTGCGGGGAGATGTGGAAGAGGCTTAGAGGTTGTACAGCAGTAAAATCTTGAACCTAAAATAAAGGAAAAATCAGTTTCTGAGAAAAAGAATCTTTAAGATTCTTCCTTTCCACTACCCATGCATTTGAGAAGGAAAATGGGGTGAGAACCTGTGAGGAAATGAAATCCAGATAACATGATATGGAATTTTCTCTGAATATAAGGTCTTCCAACAATTTGTTCTTCTTTGAGGAGGCAGTAATATCTTATAAGCAGCTTTATACTATGATGTGCACTCCAGTATGTTAGGCTTGCCTAATTCTTGAGACCCTAGAAATGAATACACATTTCTGGCAGATGAACACCACATGAATTGTTAAAAATAATATTCTTGATAATTGGTATTAAATTAAATCACTTAACAGAGATGGATGATGACTGTGATGAGGGCTTTAAGTATTATTTACCTTCCTACAAAGAGCTTGTCTGGGCTTTCACAAACAGGGTATATAAAACACTTACTTAGCATGTAACTTGAGCTATGAAAATTGTATTACAGTTAAGTGTTCTTAAAGCCGCGGGCTTTTTATCACAATTAAAAGAGCAGGGAATAAGGTGGGGAAGGAAAATGGAAATAGCTTAGGGAGTTTTCATGTCACTGTCTGCATGGAGCTCCACTGAGACAGCACTGGCAGAGTCATGTTAGACCATTCTCAGCAGGCATCCTCCTGGGGCACTCCCCTAAGCCACTGGACTTCTGTGGTATACACATATGCTCTTCTTATTCAGAGGACCAGGTTATACAGATTTGACAGCATTGATGCTTATCTGATGGGAGATGATACACAGATGTACAGAAGGAGAAAAAAAAAAAATGTCCTTCAGGTCAGGCAGGTTTGTCTCACATTTTTATCATGACCTCTCCTGAAACACTTTTAAGTGGCTTAGAAAAACAAAGGCACCTAAGGAAGTCAGTTGTAGGTTTTACTTGACATTGCCTTCCCAATCTGGTCTTACAGATGTCACATGTGGGAAAAAAATCTCTCAGTACTTATGCAACAGCAAGGAAAAATGTGGACTCCACTGGAATAGGTAAATCAGTGGATCTACTTGGTATGTAGATACTCATAATCCCTCAGATGCTCATGCTGGTCTAAGTAAAATCATTTTACGTGTCTATTTTATAGATGAGGAATGGGCACCTGCATGACCATATCTTAGAGAGATGGTAGCCCCCACTTACAGAGTAAAACTGCTTAAGCCAATCTCTTTGCCTGAGAAATCCTTCAGTCTTTGCACGTCCTTCACACACTTTTTCTTGAGTACATTCTTACTATTCAGAAATACCTGGATTTCAAAAGCTTAGAATAGTGAGTGCAAGAAAAAACAGCATTTCTAACATTTCTACAAAGCAAAACCCCAAAAACTCTAACTGGGGTCACAAAGCAAGCAGCACCTGGAATGGGCTGATCCTCAGGTGGATCTTTTTTATAGGAGAATTTTGGTTTAGCATAGGTCTGTGCAGAGTAAGGCTTGAACTGCTGTGGCACCTGGGAGACAATTCACTTCTTTCTTTCCATATGTGTTTCCATATGGTTGACATTTTTCTAACCTGTTGCAAAACTGAATCCTGGTGACACAGTGCCACAATTGTACATTATCAAGGGGATGTGATGACTGGATTAAGGATGAAAAGTATGTAAGAGTTGTTATTTAGCAGTGAATAGAGCAGTAATCTTATTTTCCTCCCAGCTCTAAAGTTATGTTTTGCATACTTCTTATCCCTCTCCAGATTTGATGCTCTTTTTTTTTTTTTTTTTTTTTTTTTTTTTTCCAACAGAACCTTATCTATCTTTTGGTGCGGTTAATTTTTTTCTATATATTAAACAGTGCAGGGTGAAACAGACCTCAGTCAGCAACACATCACACATCATCTGTAAGTGACGGAAATGGCTGTATTAAGCCGAAATCTAGAATTGACAACTGACAAACTGGCATGAACAAGATCAGTGCCCAGATTTCTTACCAGACAGGCAGTTTACTGACTTCTCTGTCTGCTTCACCACATGTTTCTACAACAAACACAATAGCTGGCATGCAATTGATGTTGAGCAAGTGCCGTTTTCTGTTGATATTCTCATTTAATTTCCATATGTTGGCAGAAACAGATGGAACTGGATTTTCTTGCAATTATTATGAGTCTAGGATAACAACTCTTAAATCTGCCTAAGAGTAGAAAAGTACAACGCAAATATGCAAACACAAGGTGACAGACTGGAAACTAAAATACAGAAATATGACTTTACATGTAGAGCAACTAAAGTTAGATCATGCTTTGTTGAATAGGCTGCATCATATGAAGGGATCTTAAGAAGCTTAAAATAATTTGTACAGAATGTGAAATTAGCTGAGGATAAAGCTGCAGTGCCCTTGTGTCTCACTGCTAAGATGTTTAAATGAAAACTACTAGTTAAGTAAAGTCTGTGGGGTTTTAAAGATTAAAAAAAAAAAAAAAGAAAAAAAAAAAAAAAAAGAAAGTAAAGAAAGTTACTTTGTTTTCCAAGAAGGCTCTTTTATGGAAATTGCAACATCTGTTCCCATCTCTTTGGTTCTAACCCCAACATGTTCTTTTTGAGATCACAACATTGAAAACATCCACAAAGTAGAAAATGTGTTTTGAGTTTTTTTGTTTTGTTTTGTTTTGTTTTAGATTCTTGACTCTCTGGCTCAGAGTTTCAAAAGAGAGTTATGTAGACTTAAGCCTAAAAGCCTTATTTATTGGAATAGGAATTTAAACAGAAAATAAAGGGTTTTATATCCAGTTGATCATCCAAAATGTTACTAAACTGAAGCTTAAGGGAATAAAAATAAAATAAAATAATAATAATAATAAAAAAACATCTAGGGAACCTGGTATGATTATCAGTTTTAGCTATAAAAGGGTTATCACAGAAACTGGAAAATCATTTATGTTGAGACTACATGAAAGAAGATAGGAAACACTGAGTCTTTAAGGGCCTGATCCAGCAAATGCTTTTGTACCTGTTTAAGAACCACAGAATGAATAAATAAGAAAGTAGGTAAGTAAGTAATTAAGTTGAATACATTAAGGGGATGAAGAGATATGCTTCCAGGTCTAACTGGAGCAGTGTACGAAGCTCCTGGCTTTCCTCCTATTGTTGTCTGCTGCACAGCCTTATCAGTGAACTGCCCACACAGTCCATTTGCAGGACCATGCAGTGGACCTGTTTCTAGATTGTGTGAGTGATAAATTAGCTAGCTTTACTTAAGCCACCCTTGATGTTCACAGAATAGTAGCTGAACAACTAGCCATGACGAACAGAGACTTTGGAAAGAACAAATAGAGCCTGGATTCATACCAGATGCATTTCCTTGGAATAAGCATTAATTTTCATAACAGAGGAATTATTGGTCCTAAAATAAGTAACATTGTGGAAGATTTATTTAATAACTGGTTTAAAAAGAGACTAAATAATAAAAGCTGAGAAGTAAATAACAAACCACATATACAAGACTTTTTACCCATACTTGCTGAATTTTTCTCAGTTGCCATGGTCATTTCTGATAATGGATCCTTTGTTTAATATTTTTCTCTTTAAAGAAATTGATACAAAATTGTAGCTGAGGTTTTGCCATGCTCTATGATTTAAAGAAATGAAAAACAATGACATTTCTGCCGTGTAGGTGAATTTTATGTATGGTAAGTAAAATATTGTAGTGATTTATTAAACAGGAAAGAGGGACAAGGAAGGCAGCAAGTATTTGGCACAAACATTTTCAGCTACATTTCAGTAATGATAGACCAAACCCACAAAATTTAGAACTGGAATTAAGACAGGGAGTCTTCAGATTGGATTTTGTTTCAGTGTGTTATAGCAGTGATAGCCAGGAATATAATTCAGGTCTGGATAGGGATCCTAAACTGCTAGGTTTGAGACTATTCTTATCCAGGATCTTGGCGATAAGCTCTTCACTAAGTATTACATTTGTACATTTCTTTGCAGTATTTTTCCCCACAATATGGTAAGAAGTTTGTTTTAAATTTGATTGATCCTATCTGCAAAGAAAACTGAAGCTTCTTAAAAGAAGCAGTCAAAGAACAGTGAACCACCAGATTTCACCAGCTGTTCAGTTTTGGCATTTTTGTATCAGTCCCAATCTTCCTGGGTCTCCTGATGGATTCAATAATTTGGTTGCTGCCAGGTAATTGTATTTTTTTTGCTCCCAGTCTCTCTTTAATCACAACCCTGCTTTTATCCACCATCTTTTAATTTATTAACTATTTTTGTTGCTCAGTAACTGACTGATGTACTATTGACTATATGATATCTGGTTCTCGAAAGAATATGAATCAATGTACAGAACCTGCCAATCAGAGGCACTGAGATGTAGTGAAATTTATAGTCACATTATACAAGCTTTTAGAGTAATACAGAGAGATACATAATACTTAAGATACATAATACATAAGACTTTCTCAATACTTTTCAGGTGAAGAAACTAAATCGGCCTCATTCCTGTAAATAAAGATAACATCATTAACCTTGACAAAGTCAAAGTTTCTTATTTCCAGCCTTGCCTAGCATTAAAATTCCTGATCACCCATAATATTATTATATCCCCTTTTAGAATTTTGCAGTGCTTCAGCTTTGTAAGAACACACCATGCCCCCTCCACTAGTGGAAACTAATCTGTTTCAGGAGAAGCAGCTCCTGCTCTTTGTGAAGCTCTGTCATGCAAATGCCTTCACATTAGTAGTGTGCTACTAGTGCTCAGGCATTCTTGAACGAAGATCAGGGAAGCAAGAAATTTCACTTAACAAGAAGAGTAAACATTATGAGTACCTTGTTTTAGATCCCATAGCTAGGGAAAAGCATAAATGCATTTAGGCACATTAAAGTTTCTCTTAACTAGTACTCTGTACTTCTAAACAGAGTATTTTCTAACTCGAAAAAAACCTGCAGAATGAGATTTCTGCTTAGGAGTGCACTCCTATTCAACGTAGTACAGTAGTTTGTGATTTCACATTTATGCTTCTGCATAAACTTAAGAAATATAGATATATATATTTTCCTGAAATAGTTATGGAAAAAAAAAAAAAAAAAAAAAAAAAAGCTGTCTTTCTGGGAACAGCTGAAATGCTTAATTGTACTTCCACTAGGAGACTTGGATGTCAGTCTGAGAAGAGGTGGGTCAAGAATTTAAGAGTATGTGACTAGTGTTAGGATGCTTAATCTGATGGTTTTCTAAGCAACTTTGCTTTCAGAAGTGTTGCAAATGTGGATTGTTCGTTTTTTTATTTTCTTAGTGCTCATGTTCAAAAGACTATATTTAAGGGAAAGCTATTGACTTTTCCAACAAATATTGCTGTTTTAAATTTTTAAATAATTGTATAAAATATTACAAAATGATTGTAAATAATTGATTATTGACTCATCAGATGCTTGTATGCTTTCACATTTCTCCATAGCAAAAGACAAAGAAGAATAAAATTAATTGAACATTAGATTTTAAAATAATTTCAAGAGAGTGAAGAACATCAGTTTTCCTTTAAAATTTTTGGTGGCAATTTCAGTTCCACAACATACAGGGAAAGTTGTACTTGAATGCACATAGTCATTCTTGAAAGTTTGTGCTTTCAATGTCCCTTGTGTTCATCCATGTTCGCAACAAATCCTGTAACTGTATGCTTGCAAACACACCTCCATGTTCATGAGCCAAGGATTCCTTGCTTTTCTGGATGTAGCTGGAAGAGTGAACAAAAATGAGTTTCTAAATCTGTAAACGAGACCTATAGATGTTAAGTAAACCGAAGGAAGCAGTGTTTTTTTCTCACTATTATGAAAACACACAGATATGGCTAGTTTTAGAGACAGTAGTAGCTTAAAGCTCCCAACTGATTTCTCTAAGTATGCAAATATGTCTCAAAATCATCAGTTTTACCAGCCCCATTGATAACATATTTTGGTAGCCCTTCTGGTGACAGAAAATTCCCTAAATGGTGACTAACTTAAAGTCAGTATATATGGAAAAGACAGCCCATTGCTGCAGCAGTCTGCCGTAAAGTCTTGCAATCAAATAAATTATTAGTGCACAGTTTATACATCTAGGCATAAATACGTTCCTGATGTATACAAAACATTGTACGCATTATTTTTCTTGCAAACTGTAGTAACTCCATTCTTTTGGCGTCATGGAATAAATCACTGTTTTTTTTAATTATTATTTTTTATTTTTATCTCACAGGTTATGGCCATCATTTATCAGTCTATCCTTGTTTTCATTTTTAACAATCTTTGTGAGAGAGGGAACAAAAGAGAAGAGAGATGAGTTTCTATCTTCCCACATTCTCTCTCTCAACTTCTAGACTCTGAAGACTTGAAATCCTGGCTACCTGGTTTTCCAGCTACATCAGATGGTCCAATAAAAGACACGATCCCTGGCAAACCTTGCTCTGCAACAACAGCTACAACACCACTCCTTCTGAAGTCATAACACACACCGAACATGCAGCTGGCCTGAATTGTCCTTCAGAATGCTTTCTTCCAATAGGTAATGACAGTAATAATTGTCACCCTTATTTATCCCCTATCCTTCCTGCTATTGCTGTTTGATTCCTAAGAAAAAGAAAACAGCAACCCTGCCAGCTACTGAGCAAAAATCCCTAGCATATGTGAGCCAGCAGCATGAGTTCACCAGCAGCATGCACAGACTGAAAAGGCAAACAGTACCTGCCATTCCAGAATTAGGTATATGACAAATTTCACCCCCTGCATTATAGGACTTACAGGGGTTTTAATTTCTGGTGTATGGAGTGACACTGGCATTTCAGGTGTACCCACACAGCTACAGTCAATTGCAGTATACGGTTACATGGACCTGGGGCTTCCAGTTTCAGTCTGTAAAGGTACTGCCATTTTCAGCAAGTGAAGAGTCCACTGTTTCTGCTGAAATTTATGAAGGAATTTCCTCTTCCCATCTCAGCCTCAACTTACACTGAAAATGTAAGAAAATTTTCTTATTAAGAAAATGAAAACTTGATCATACTGATGATAATTTTGTTCCTTAGTGCTTCCAAAGACATGAGATAAAGTCAAACAATTAAAAAGTTTCCCTAATGGTGGATGAGCATAAATTTTGTATGCCCAGTGGGTTTGTTTTCATTGATCAGAACAGCTACTACTAAATAACTGTCAGAGTACATCTACTCCAAGTGACCCTTTGTGTGGACAGTAAGACCCAAAGCAGAATGACTTTTCTGTCTGCTTGAACTTAGGTGGCCCATCAGACCTATGTACTTAAGGCATTCAAATTTTTACAAACATAACATGCAAAAGTGATGTGGCCAAAGCCAAAACTTTATTTTCCAGGCCAAAAAGAACAGTAGTCCCTTACACAGAAGCCAGTAGTGGTTAGCCTTTGTCACAGGACACCAAGGCTCAACAGTTTGCTTCTGGATCTGAAGTAAGGAGTTTTATCCACTCTGCCCTCCCCATCTTCTCCAGAATTAGTTCATTCCTAAGCAGTTACTCTGCTCAGAGAGAGGAGTAATAAGAACACTTTTTTTTTTTTTTTTTTTTTTTTAATATAGGGGAGCTGTATTAGGGAATACAGAAGAGCTCAATTAGAGTGGAATAATTATGGTGGAGCAGTTATTCCACAGTAGGCTTGGTTGAATTTTTGCACTTGTGCAAGTCTATAGAAATATGGTTCTAATTTAAAAGAACTGTTCTAACATAATACTTAACAATGACGTGCTTTTGCATGCAAGTGTTGTCCTGTTACTAAATGAGCTGAATACTTTCAGTGAACTTGTTTTGTATTACAGTGATGAAGCATAAAAGAAGTAAATCTGTATTCTACGTGCTCATATCTACCTTCCATTTCTACCCGTGACATATACTATAGCCTTACAAATTCTGGATTAAGCTTTCATCAGGCGTTGCCAATGATCTGAACCATGAGATGTCATAGATTATGGTTTCAAAAAACCTGAATCTAGTAAATACGTTCTGGGACCTCCCGCAGTTCCTAGATAGGCTATTCTTTATCCTGCTGCATTGATAAATGCCAAGTAAATAAATCCCCCTCTATCAAACAGCAGTAATAATGGAATCATTTATAATAGCCTTGTATGTTAACTTTAGACAGGAACAAGGAAGTGGGTTGTCTGTAGAATGACTTGACCTGGAAGCTTTATCCTTCAGTCAAACAGGTTAACTAGAAGACCCTGAGAATTTACTTAAACTGGCAGAGAAAAAGCTATGTTTAATCCATGTTGCACTTTTCACATTGATTCAAGTGACTGGACATGCCTCCTAAATGCTTTCTAGCACTGCAGCCCATGACATACCATACTTAACAAGGCTCTAACAGCATTTCCACTGTAACAGAACTAAAACACATGGCTTGTAACATAACTTTGACACTTACAGCACTCACGAGCTTGGACATGGTGCAATGGGTAAGGAACATGTGGTAACCACTCGTCATGAGTAAATGAGCAGAAAAGCTCCATCTTGACATGGCTTGTTATGTCTAGAAGCTGTAAATGCAATTGTTAGGCAAAATTCAATCCATTATTATGTATATTTTTCTACATAAGCTTATACCATATGCTTTTCCCACTTTTTCTCCCAGGGTTACTCAGAGCAAATTCAGATTATTTGTTAATGTGTTAGCTTCCAATGACAGTTCTATAGATGGTGATGGAATAACGAACAATAACCAACCAACCAACCAAAACATGATTAAATATATATAACTAACACAGTTGTTATTTAAGTGGATGCAGGGTTACAACCATGCTTCAAAGCACCTTGGTCACAGTGAAATATAGTAGAACTTTTTGGCCAGGATTAATGGCTTAGTATTCAGTTATCGTAGTTCTAATTAATTCTCACTCATTTTCTTCTCCTGTACAATACTCTTAGCATTGAAGTGTGCATCGTGTTTTATTCACAGAAAGGTTAACTAAGCTTGCACCTGATCCTTTTCCAGTTAAAATCACTGGGAAAACAACAACAATAAAAAATAAACCAAATCAAAACAACAACAACAAAATGCAACCAACCAAGCCAAACCAAAACAAACAACATCAACAAGAACACCCTGTCATAACCCTGGAAACACTGGGAATGTGAGAGGGCAAGTACCTGCTTCCCACTACCTGTAAAATTTCCCCAGTGGGAATGAACATTCCTATCTCAAAGGCTAACATGTAGAGGTATTTAGCACTCATAAAACCACTTTCTTTCATACCCACTTTAATAAGTGGCTGTGATTTACATATGAAATGTATCTGTATTAAATTTCCACATAAATTTTTTCCAGCAGCATGCAAAACTTTTTAGTTCCACACTGTGTGCTCCTATCCTGATCCTCCACCTGGCTGTGGTCCTTTTTATGTGGGAACATTAAACTAATTTTACTTGGAATGTACGATGGTTTCTCAAGATGATGCACCTGATACTAAAAAGCAGTTCACAAGACTTCTTAGGAAGACAGATTGTTCCCCAGAGGGTCCTTCTGCTTTGTATTACAGCTTATAGTCTTGCTTTTAGCCCCAGCTCATCTTTGACAGCCTTCTGCTTCACATTTGGCATCCTTGTGACATCTACAAAATGACTTGGGGGTCAAGAAGTCAACTGGCTTCCTCATATGCTTCTGCCATTATTAGTGGCTGTGCTCATACCATAAGGGAAGGGAAATGAAGGGGGAATGTGTCTCTAAGTGTGTGTATGTGTGAGAGAGAGAAAGGGAGAAAGGGAGAGAGCTTTGATGATGATACAGTGAAGATCAATGTAAACTTTTCTTTCTACCCAGTTTTCTAGATGATTTTCACCCAGACATAGTCCTCCTTTGTTAAACTACAGTTTAGCATTGCTGCAGGTTGCTTGTTATCCCATTCAACGCTTGTAACCTGATGATGTTCCCCACACTGGAAACATGTTGTTTCTTGGCACCGGTAGATTGAAGCCTCATTCAGATACATAATATTATTGTGCAGCAGTGCAAGGCCAGTTCCTGGGGTGCTGCTACAGATGAAGTGCATTAAGGTATTTCGTTTGTTAGCCACTGAGTGCCTTTCTGTACAGAAGCTTGAAATGGGATGTCTGAAATGTGAGCCCAGAGGAAGCTTGGCATGAAACATTTTGCTTAATGAAAAGGATTTAAAGAAATATGAAGGTATGATGTCTGCTATTAAAACATAGGTAAAACAGTACTTAGCAGTGTTCTGCATGTAAGCTGTAACTCCAACTGGGTCCCCAGTGTTTAGGAACCAAACGGAATCTAAATCTCCAGTTTATGCAGTGCTGAGTATCTCAGATTAATGTAAATCCACGTTATCCTGCTTGCTGTAGCCAGGATGATTTGGGTTATGAATGCGGTCATACAAATAGGGTTTGAAAGAGATTTAAAACAAGCTGATGAATAGAGCAATCAGAAAGCCATGTTATCAGATGCAATCTGATTAGGAATTTATACTCTGCTGACATACAGAAAACAGCATATACTCTATGCTGTAGCAGACACAACAAGTGCAGAAGTTCTTTTGGATGTAGCAATTCAGACATCATGTAAAGCTAAAAGGTATACAAATTAGTGTGAGTACCTCACAAATTCACACCATAAATGTTTGTCCTGATGCTTCATATTATTTTTTCTGCTGTTCGTAGATGTCAAATTGCTCAAACCATGCACTCAAAGGGTGATTCTCCTGTGGGTGTAAGGTAACATATGGACTGTACTGTAATTTAGTATGAATTGATGTTCTGTTGCAGGGCATGAAATTAAAGTAAAGCATTTTCTTAGCTCATGTGACAGAAATAAATGCAGTGAACAAACGTGTTTATTGAACCATTTATTTTGAGGGATTACTGCTTTTCTTTTTTTTTTTTCTTTTTTTTTTTTCAATTTTCTTTTTCTTTTTATCTTTTTCTTTTTCTTTTTTCCCTTCAGAAAGGCTTGGCTTGAGTTCTGTGCATACACAACCTGGAAATTCAGCAAGAGTTACATTATCTATTATTGTGTCTATTGCTCTTGTACAAATCTTGAAACAGTGGTTAAATTCTACTGCATGTAGTAAAGAGCACTATAAAAACATGGTTCCAATGTCCAAGAACTTTTTAAAACTTCTGGTTGCTCTGTTATTGAGAGAGGTTGGGATATTCATCCATGGTTGTGAAGACTTACAAACAAAATGTTCTGTCAAGTGTTTCAGACCCAACTTTAATGCAAGCATGCAAGTAAAAAAACATCAGTCCTCTGAAAAAGGAGAATGTGACTGGGAGCATTCAGCATGGATTTACTAAAGGAAAACCATGCCTGATCAACCTGATTGTCTTCAAGGATGTAATCTTTCTGGATTTCAGTATGGCCTTTGATACTGTGACTCATGGCATCCTTCTGGATTTTTGGAGAGTGACTCTTTGCTCAGTCAGGTAATGACAAGACAAGGGGGAATGGTTTCAAACTAAAAGAGAGGAGATTTAGATTAGATTTAAGGAGGAAATTCTTCACTCAGAGGGAGGTGAGGCACTGGAACAGGTTGCCCAGAGAAGCTGTGGATGCCTCATCCCTAGAGGTGTTCAAGGCCAGGTTGGATGAGGCCCTGAGCAACCTGACCTAGTGGGTGGCATCTTTGCCTATGGTGGGGGGGGTTGGAACTAGATGATCCTTAGGGCTTCATCCAACCTGAGCCATTATATGATTCTGTGATTCTATGAAATTGTCCAAGTGTGAGATGAACAGGTTCATGCTCTGCTGGATGATGAACTGGCTAAATGGTAGAGCTCAAAGTGTTGTAGTGAATGGAGCTATGTCTGTCTGGAGGTCAGTCTATAACAATGGTCCAGAGGGCTCAATTCTAGGGCCAGTCCTGTTTAACACTTTTATCAATGGTCTAGATGTAGAAATGGAATTCATCCTCATCAAGTTTACTGATGATACTAAACCAGGAGGTGTTGTTGGCTCCCTGGAGGGATGGTAAACCTTGCAGAGGGATCTAGATACACTGGAGCTCTGGGTGATCAACAACGGCATGAAGTTTGGCAAATGAAAATGCTGTGTTTTGTACTGGGGATGGAGTTTCTCTGGATACAGGCACAGACTGAGAGACGAGTGGCTGGGAATCAGCTCAGCAGAAATGTCTCTGGTTGTGCTGGTCGACAGCAAGTTCAGCATGAACCAGAAATGTGCCCTGGCAGTCAGGAGGGAAAATTGCATTTCGAGTTGCATTAGAAACAGCATAGCCAGCTGAACAAAAGAGGCAATTCTCCCAATATATTTAGTACTGGTGCAGCCTCACCTTGAATATTGTGTGCAGTGCTGGGCTCCACAATACAGAAAGGCTGTTAAGGTCCTTGAAAGCGTCCAAAGCAAGACAACAAAGCTGGTTGGTGGGTGGACATGTACTGTGATAACTAGGGCTGTCCAGTCCAGAGAAAAGGAGGCCAAGAGGTGACCTCATTGTTCTCTGCAACTTCCTGAGGAGGAGAAGTGGAGAAAGATGTGCTGTACTGTGCTCCCTGGTCCACAATGACAGGGTACGTGCGAAGAGCATAAAGGTGTACCAGGGGAGGATCAGACTGGACATTAGGAAAAATTACTGTGAGCATGGTCAAACCCTGCAACAGGCTTCCTAGTGAGGTGGTTGGTGTCCCATGCCTGTCAGTGTTGAAGAGGCATTTGGACAATGCCCTCATTAATACACTTTAACTTTTGGTTAGCCTTGAAGTGATCAGGCAGTTGGTCTAGATGATCTTTGTAGTTCCCTTCCAACTGAAATATTCTATTCTATTCTATTCTATTCTATTCTATTCTATTCTATTCTATTCTATTCTATTCTATTCTATTCTATTCTATTCTATTCTATTCTATTCTATTCTACTCTACTCTACTCTACTCTACTCTACTCTACTCTACTCTACTCTACTCTACTCTATTCTACAACTCTATTCATTTTTCTTTTCTAGGATAGAATGACCAGATTTGTGGACAATAGAGCAATGGACTTAAGACTTTCTTCTTTCCACTATCTACATAATCCTTATCCCTTACAGCCTTATGTCCCCATTCATATTTCTCTTCCATTTGTTCATCATCAGACGGTCACCAAAGAGAACATTCCTCTGATTTCTGGCCTTCTGGCCTCTTTTAACTGTTTGGTGTGGACATTGGCTAGCAAATAGACTTACCATGTTCAAAGGCATCAGCTTGAAAAGACTCCTTTCCCCTAAGTCCAACAGGTCATCCTTAAGGATGAGGAGATGCCAGATTCCTCAACTGGAGCAAGAGTGAATGGTTAGTGCTTTGCTGAAGTCATTGGAAATGTCAAAAGCATTTTTCCTAAGAGGCCACTTGACATTTTTTGAATCATGTCCTGTGGTCCACACTGAGGGATGCTTTCAGCAGTTATTTGAACAACCCCCCTTCCCCCCCTCCGCCCTTTTAGTTTAAAGTCATTAGCCCTTGTCCTGTCACCACACTCCCTGTCAAAGACTCCCTCCTCAGCTTTCCTGTAGGCCCCCTTTAGGTACTGGAAGGCCACTATAAGGTTTCTCTGGAGCCTTCTCTTCTCTAGGCTGAACATCCCCAAGTGCCTCAGCCTGCATTCATAAGAGAGGTGCTCCAGCCCTCATCTGGACTTGCTCCAACAGGTCCATGTCCTTCTTGCGCTGGGGACCCAGAGCTGAATGCAGGGCTCCAGGACAGATCTCATGAGAGCAGAGTAGAAGAAGAGAATCACCTCCCTTGCCCTGCTGG
>NC_048926.1:28450461-28460310 GCF_011077185.1 Oxyura jamaicensis
TCCCTTCCTTCCTTCCTTCCTTCCTTCCTTCCTTCCTTCCTTCCTTCCTTCCTTCCTTCCTTCCTTCCTTCCTTCCTTTTTTCCTTCCTTCCTTCCTGCCTGCCTGCCTGCCTTCCTGCCTGCCTGCCTTCCTGCCTGCCTTCCTGCCTGCCTTCCTTCCTGCCTGCCTTCCTGCCTTCCTTCCTTCCTGCCTTCCTTCCTTCCTTCCTGCCTCCCTCCCTTCCTTCCTTCCTTCCTGAGGAGAGGAAAATACAGACAATTGTTTTACTGACATAAATCACAGTGGATCCATTTTTTTTTTTCTTTTTCCTTTTTTTCCCCTATGAGGGAGTTTTACTGATATTTGCCTCTAAACCCATAACTAGAAGTTTAATGAGATGAGACAGACATCAAAAATAAAAGAGCAGCTCTTCTTGGTGAGTCACTTGCACAACTGACAGTAATTTTATTTCTCATGATGAATTTGTTCATTGCCTGCTGATGACAGGTCTGACCACCATGTATAGAAAATTTCAGAAGGAAATCCGCAAGTCATAGCATTTATGTAGTATCAGAACTTGTGTGTGTGTTGGGGAGGGTTAATTAAAAATAGCACAATGTTGGAGCTCCACAAAGCAGCTGAGCATCCCAGAAACCAAAATGACCTTGTAAGAAAAAATACACATTGCAAAAGTTGAACTTGTGTAGTTACGACTGAAATGGCTGTGGGAAACGTTTAACATAAAATCCATGTTGGTTGAGAATACAAACTTTACAAATACATTTTAGACATCCAACCAAATGAGCTTTTAGTGGGTAGGTTCTGTGTAATGTAAATTGTATGTCAACAGGCAGATGTCTAAACTAATGAAAACACTCTGGATACATGTGTGTTGTAGTTATAATAAATAAGAGTGATAAAGTTTTGTTATTACATGCCAAACCCCTATTCTAACATACTTTTCCAACAAAACGTGTGTGGAAATAATGAAACCGTAAGACCATTTGATTTTCACAATAACTTTAGTTCTATAAAACAGCTTACAAGTGCTCTCCACAAAAACAGGTATTTACTGTATATTGGTGCTGAATAAATATTTAATACAAATCTCCCCACACATTCATGAACATGGATTCCATCCTTGCTCAGTCCTTTCATCATTACTTAATTAATACATATTGCCTTCCAGTCTTTATAGGAAAATTTCTTTGTTATATTTTCTAATTTTATATCAGAGCAGATGGGTAGAACTGAAATTTAGATCTGTGTTCCTGTAAGGTTTTCTTTTTTCTTTTTTTTTGAATTATGGTCTCATGAAGTCATGATGGGAAAAACTGGGTAATCCTGTTGTCCAGCCCTGGCAGCTCATCAGTACAAAGAGCAATCTAAATCTTTGATCCAAAGACAAAAAGACAGACGGCTGCCTAAGCTTTTTGTTCCTCCAACAGATTGAGAACATGGGCTTTGAAGAGAAAAGGGATCATCCTGCATCCTGCAGTTTTAATCTTTTACCTCATTGCCTGGTTGTGAAATTTGGGGAATTACCTCAGAATCTCTCATCCTGCTGGGGAACAAACATCCTTTTTTGGGGATCAGACCCCCAGCCACAAGGCAGTCATCTCTATTCTTAAATTCTGGGAGAGCACAGTGAAACCACTCTTAATTGGAGATTCATGACAGGATTGTTGTCATCCCCCTAATATGCAAATATCAAAATATCACCTAATGTTATAACTTCATCAGAATAAAATCACAACGCTGTCTTTTTTTTTTTTTTTTTTTTTTTTTTTTTTTTCCTGTGGAGTGAAAGCTTTCTTCCAAGATTTGAAATCATTGAAAAGAAATTGTGACTGATGTCTTCATGTCATAGCATTTACAAGGAAAATAGTCATGGCACATTTCAAATCTTGTGCTAGGTTGAACCTTCCTCTCTATTGCACTAAATTATGTAACCAGGTGTTTCAGTGATGAAAAATTCATGTGCATTGGGTGAAATATAAAAGGGGAAGTGAAGCACATGACTGAAAAATAGTTGTGGTAGGGTTATGAGGGAACTGTAGATGTCACAAACCTCATTTCAAAAGTCCTCATCACAAAACCAACCCATGAGCATTGTACTCATGCAAATTACACTGAAACTCTGTAATGATACAAAAGTGTCTCTGTATATTGTGGACAAGAAGACAGAGGCTGGTTAAAGAAAAAAATAGATGATGCATTTCCTTTCAAAAACTATTCCAGAAATATCTCCCACAACGTAACTTCATGAGCAGTATTTTCATCTCATTCATTGCCTTTACTAAAAAGGCTGAAGATGAGATTGCAGCCTGTCCTCTCTTCTCAGGGTTTGCTGGTAAATAATGAAGTCAGGTTTTGGCTTGCTAACTAACCCAAGGGGTTAGGTTTTGTTACATTTTAAAAAGAAAGTAAATATTTCTTTGGTGAGGCAGGGTTGGATCTCCTGATTCTTTAAAATTTCTTCCTCCCTGGACTGCCACATTTGTAACTCACTGTATCCCCTTCCATTCTTAATCTAAATATAATAACACTTCTTTCCATCACAAATAATAATCCAAAAAACACACCAACTTCCACTTACCCTGTGATGGGAAGCAGTAAACTAGTACAACAAACAGTGACTTTCCCTTCCTCTACCTCTGTGATGGTTTTACTGTGCTAGTCAGCTGAACACCACAACCGCTCTCTCCCTCCCCCTCCTCAGATGAGGAGGGGAAGAAGTAAAGGAAAGAACAACTCACGGGTTGAAGTAAGGGTAATTTAATTAAAGAGAAAAAAAAGTTATTAAGGAAATATTATGGTATGGAATATCCCTTTGGTTGGTTTAGGTCAGCTGCCCTGGTGATGTTTCTTTCTCACTTTTTTGCCCACCCCCTAGGAGGGTCAGAGAGAGTCCTGATGCTGTGCCAGCACTGCTCAGCAGCAGACACAACACCGGTGTGATACCACTGCTGTTCTAGCTACAAGTGCAGAGCGCAGCACTGTATGGGCTGCTGCAGGGAAAGTTAACATCACCAAAATTTAAGCACAGTTCAGCCTTGAACCTGATCTCCAATTTAAGCCTAATCCAGAGCAGTAATTCAGGATAGCCTCTTTGAGCTACCAGTCATTACAAGCATTTCTGATAGGAGTCCCTCTGCTCTCTCTACCCCTCTTTAACACATAAACAAGTGCACTCTTCCTCCCTCTCTCACTCTACCTCTATTGAAAAAATAAAAATACATGACAAGCAGTTGGGGAAGGGTTCAATTTGTCACCGTTTTTTGGAACCCACATTAAAGTAGGGGATTTTATTCTCTCTCTGGAAAGAGAACAAGATATAGAGGAGAACATGCTATATAGAACTTGCTGCAAAGAAACAATATAGGAAGAAAAAAACCTCACATATGATTTTTTTTTTCTGTCTTTTTGAGCACTTTGAGCCACTGTTTTTGAACTCTCTTAAAACTGACTTTTTTTGTGAATACCTCTATAAACATTCCTTAACTTAGGTACACACTTGATTTTATCCTTCTGTATGATCTAATAAGATGGAATAACAGCCTGAAAACAAATTGATAAATAAGGTCTTTTTCTTTCAGAGAATTCCCAGAGGTTGCTAATCAGATCTTAATGTATCAAACAGGTTTTGAACCTGATGGTAAATCATTTGACACTTTAGACCTAGATCCTGAGAGATACTTTGTACTTCAGTCCTGCTGACATAAACAGAGTGCACATAATAGGTTTGGAATCACACCTTAAAATGTGACATAAAATGTATGGAAGTGAATGGATGTAGAACGTTTTCATTCTGACTGTCTATCCTGTGTGGTCATTGAAAGATATCTGAATATAATTTGCAGATGACACCAAGTTAGGTGCGTCTGTCGATCTGCTCGAGGGTAGGAAGGCTCTGCAGGAGGATCTGGATAGGCTGGACCGATGGGCCGAGGCCAAAGGTATGAAGTTCAACAAGGCCAAGTGCCGGGTCCTGCACCTGGGGCACAACAACCCCAAACAGAGCTACAGGCTGGGAGACGTGTGGTTAGAAAGCTGCCTGTCAGAGAAGGACCTGGGAGTAGTGGTTGACAGTTGGCTGAATATGATCCAGCAGTGTGCTCAGGCAGCCAAGAAGGCCAGCAGCATCCTGGCTTGCATAAGAAACAGCGTGGCCAGCAGGTCCAGGGAAGTGATTGTCCCCCTGTACTCGGCTCTGGTGAGGCTGCACCTCGAGTACTGCGTTCAGTTTTGGGCCCCTCGCTACAAGAAGGACATGGAGGTGCTCGAGCGAGTCCAGAGAAGGGCAACAAAGCTGGTGAAGGGTCTGGAGAACAAGTCCTACGAGGAGCGGCTGAGGGAGCTGGGACTGTTTAGCCTGGAGAAGAGGAGGCTCAGGGGTGACCTTATTGCACTCTACAGGTACCTGAAGGGAGGCTGTAGTGAGGTGGCGGTTGGTCTATTCTCCCACGTGCCTGGTGACAGGACGAGGGGGGAAGGGGTAAAGTTGCACCAGGGGAGGTTTAGGTTGGATATTAGGAAGAACTTCTTTATTGAACGGGTTGTTAGTCACTGGAATGGGCTGCCCAGGGAAGTGGTGGAGTCACCATCCCTGGAGGTCTTTAGGAGACGTTTAGATGTAGAGCTTAGGGATATGGTTTAGTGGAAGATTTGTTAGCGTTAGGTCAGAGGTTGGACTCAGTGATCTTGGAGGTCTCTTCCAACCTAGACTATTCTGTGTGATTCTGTGTGATAATGAGCTCTTTTTTAATTTAAAATATTAATATCTATTTTTTTTTGGAAATTCAGAAATTAAACAACAACAACAACAACAACATGATATACACATATAAATAAAGACTGGTCTGCTGTTCAAAGAGTTGCAATAGCAATGTAAAGAAGTAAAATGCCTTGAAAATACAGCAAGGCAATGCATCAGAAAGATAACCATAAAACTTTTTATTTTATTTTATTTTATTTTATTTTATTTTATTTTATTTTATTTTATTTTATTTTATTTTATTTTATTTTAAGCCTAATACAGTAGGTATAGCAACACCTCTTGTACATCAACATGCGGCATTGCCCTGGCAGTTGCTATTTGCTTAAATAGCTTGCCTCAAGGAAGGTCAAAACTATTTCTTTTACCGAATGTTTCCATCAAAAACAAAACAAACTGAAACCACTTCAGCCTCTCTTGCAGGTATTAGAGGTAAATCATGTAGGAAAGCAGAGAATCATCTGTCTACACCTTTCTCCATGAAAGTCATCCTTGGTTCTGAGTAGGGCGGTGGCCTGCCTGACAGGGCATGTGGTTGTCAGACTGGATACCAAACAACCCTGGGTCTGCTATGATCCTGTGCAATTCAGAATTTTGTGGTCTAATTTTCAAGGGTCAATGCTCCTGACCACCTTTCTAAATCATGCACACCCCTGCTTTAATCAAATAGAAATTTGCACTTTGACATCCCTATTTCTGTATAAGTAAGCTTCCCCTATTCAATAAGCCCTAGCTCTTTATGAAGTGCTGCATTTGGCTCCTTGCTGCTGCTGTAAAGATACCTTGAGTCAAGGTTTAATTTAGTGCACAGTGTCTCTCACAAAAGGAAGCTGGCTCACACTTGACATGTTGCTCCATTACAAGAACTCATAAACACAGCACCAGCTGTACCTTGCAAGAGGAGATTTCAGTGTATCCCTATTAGGGTACTAAGTGCAGGCCGCAGATTTCTTATTTTTTTATGTTTTTTGTTACAGAAAAAAAAAAAAAAAAAAGATTATAAAACAAGCTTAACTACTAGAAACAAGCTATGTGACCACATTCTCACCATGCGATAAAATCTGAAATCTTTGCTGTTTTGGTTTGGGTGAGTGGCTATAAGAGTTAAGATTATATCAGGTAGAGTCCACTGTGATGCAGAGATCTCTGCACTAGAAGCTGATTGAGAACTCCAGTTCCTACAGCATTACCAATGTGATCAATTAATCACCTTTACTAACTGAAAAGCATTGTGGAAATCTGCCATTTTTGATGGATTCCTTCAAAGTCATGGTGAGGAAGAAGAGGATTGTAATATTTCACTTGTCTAGTGGGAAAAAAAAATAATCTTCCCCTCATGTTAAACACAGGTGTATCCAAAGCATGTGAAGCCAATGCAAAGCATCTCCTCAAATATCTGTGCTTTGCAATTGGTTTATCCCCATGACCCAAGCCCACAACACTGCAGGGAGCATGCACAGCAACCCCTGCCCTTTGATTGCTCCATTTGGATTGATTTCTCCATCCCCATCCTCCTGCCTTCCTCTCCACAGGGCTCCCCATTGGAAGAGGGCTGTCATGATGACTGTAACCCTCCAAACACTGAAGGAGAGCCAGCTCAGGAGCAGAACTCCCCAAAGCAATTTCTCTGAAGTCAGGCCAGCAGCTACCATCATAGAATCATAGAAGAGTTGGAAGGGACCCACGAGGATAATTGGGTCCAACTCCTGGGTCCCCAAAGGACCAACCAAAAAAATCAGATCATGTGTCTGAGAGCATTATCCAAATGCTTCTTGAACTCCAGCAGGCTTGGTGCTGTGACCACTTTACTGGGGAACCTGTCCCAGTGCACAAGGAACTAGATGCTTACATCTTTTTAAGTAAAAGGAGTGTGCCCTGTGCTATAGATGAGCTTTAAAACATTTTGAGCCTGTCTTTCCCACCAGCTGTGGACAGGTACTCCTCCAGCTTGCCTGGGAAATGAGATGGGCAAACAGGTGGCAAATATGCACCAGACCGAGGGAGCAGGTTTGCAGAGGCAATTTCATTTTCCTGGAAACTCTGCAGCCCAGAACAGAGACAGTCAAGAGGAGGTGTTTTGCAGCTGAAGGAGCAGGTGGGATATTGAAGGCCAGCAGTTTATGCCACTTAATTACCATTTTTAGCATACCAGCTCACTCCCTGTGGATCTCAACCCGATTGACATATTGACATTTCTTCTCTTCTTGCTTTTTTGTGCTTTGCTAGTGCATTTACACACATGCCTTCTCTCTTTTTATATTTAAAATATATAAAATGTGGGCAGAAATAGACTTGATCCCACTGCAATAATAGTACACAGAAGCCATAAAACTCAAGACATAGAAAAATAATAATAATAAAAAAGGCAAAAAAAAGCATGCAAGAAAAGTTAAAATAACATGCTATTTGTGGACCTGGTTAGTTCTTGTGTTGAAACCAGTCACAGAGCCATCAGAGCACAGGTGCACACCACATGACCAGGTGATAAAAAACAACCCTAGAATGCGATTTTGAGGAGCCTGATGATGGTTTATCTCTGTAATACATCCATCCCAAGGTGCACTAGTACATCTGTTTCATATTTAGGGTCTTTTAATTTTATATATATATATATATTTATTTTTACTAGTAGCTTTAAAGAAAGTCAGGCAGATGAATATCTACATTTAGAAGACCATATGTTAACAAGGGGCTGTGAGGTGACATGACAAGGTTGGTGAAGCACGCTCACCATATGCAAAAGTGCTGAGCAGCATAAGAATTTTATAGATGGATGGGGACCCTTGAGCCACTGCAAAAAGAACAGCTTTCTACTAAGGCCGGCCCTTAGGGTTCTGACAGGCAGATTTGTGAGGTAACTTTACCAGTCATGGAAGTATCTGAGTTAGGTAAACTCACTGCAGCACTAGTAAAAATCAACAACATATTTTCAACTGTAGAGAAGCAAAAAGGACACTTGCTTACTGCCATCTTACTGGTCCCACTTGACAGAAATCATTCTGGATGAAATAAGGAGTGCAATAGTTTCCCTCACTAAGAAATATTTGTCCTATCCAAAGTAAAAGGCCAAGTACTGGAGAAGAACTGAGCATTTGGGCAGCCTCAGTTGTCAAATAAGTCAGAGATAGGAATGTCTGATTTCTCATGGAAACTAAATATCTCCTGGGAACTTTAGTTTGAACTCAACTCTACAGTCTGATATGTAGTAAGCCATCTGAACTGTGAAAAAGCATCCATTTTCTTAAGCTTTTCAGGACACACGTGTTCCAAAAAGCAAATTCTGCTATTGCTCTGAACAACAAAAATGTGTGTAACATCTTTCATTTGGCAGGCCATCTCTATTTGATGTCAACTGCTTCCCTATCAAGTTGATATGCACCCTGTTTCATGTAAGTCTCACTTGACTCATGGCAAAGTCACTCTAGATGAAAAACACTGACTTGACTTAATATTGCATAGCTGGTTAGTTTATGCACATGCCATTGCGGAACAGTGCTGGTAGTGTGAACTACTGTATGGAAGAACATGGGAGAAACATCTCCATAACTGTGACCTGTTAAATGCGTAACTTTAAATAAGATATTAGCCTGTTTCAATTTTTTGTTTCTTCCTTGTTATTTTTTTTATTTTTTTTTTTCTTTACTCTAATTTTTGCAGGTGGCATGGAAAGGTTTTAAAGACTGCTCCAATGCAATCTTAGATGTGGTATTGTTTGGCCAGGATAATACTTATTCCTTTTCCATATTAGTCAGGCATATTCTTACAAATTACTTCTCAGGTCTTCTGAAAAACATGCAAGGGTTTCACAATGACCATTCATGAGTCTTCCGGGGGACTCAGGAATTCTCAAACTTTCAGCTTTTGCCCTGCATTAAGGAGAGCTGGGTTGCTGAGTTAAAAAAAAAAGATCCTTCAAGTTACAAGGAAAATAATCTGTTTTGAAGATTTGCCTGTAATCTGATGCCAAGGAAACAAAATAAGCATATTCCAATAATAATGTAATTACATTCTTGATGGCACTAGAAATAAACAAGGAACAAACAAAGAACTGACTGACTGAAGGTGGTTGAAGGAAATAATTACAATATGAGTCCTTTGTGAAAAACATTAAAATTACCAAAAAAAAAAAAAAACTTTCCAAAAAAGAAAACCTTACAATCAACTGTATCGATGGAAAGACCTGTTGATCTTTCATTCTCTTTTCAGAAGGAAAAAAAAAATATGAGAAAATACATGAAATCTGTGTTCATTTCATGCATGCCTGTATGAAATCATAAGTTTCACCTGGTTATTGTGAAAAACAGATCAACCTCATAACCCTGACTGCTTTGCAACCAAGGTACCAAGGTCTACCTTTGGACACTCATATTCTAAAATATTTCTTTAGTAGATTTTGGCAGAAAAAATCCTGCTTTCCATCCAAGTCTCTTATTGTGATTACGCAAGTGTGGATCACACAATGGTGCTTCTCTGGGTAATTTTGTAGGGAAAATATGAGAAAGGTTTGGGAGTTCTTGAGAAAAATAATTTGAATATTTTTATGATAAGCAACTATGAACTGAGATTTTCCACTGGAATGTATCAGTTTTTGATAAAACTTTTGTAATAAAAAGTTTATCTGGCTCAGAAGATAATCTTTAATGAAGACCTATCAAGAAGAATGATCCATCCTATGGATCCTATCTTACAAGAATCCTATCTTACAAGAATGATCCTTCCATCCTATATGCTTTTTCATTTTCTCTCCTTCCAAAGGACTACAATATTGGTTAATTTAGCATGAATTTAAGTGTGTAGATATGGAAAGCCCATCTATAGCACCAGATCCACTCCTCCAGACATTGTACTAGCTGATGAAAGCCACAATTGTGACGATCTGCAGAACGAAAGCAGAAAAGATCCCAAACTGCAGTCATGATGTCAGGCAACTATGTTTTGGAGAGTGATCACATGCTGATTTATTTCTCTTTTCTATAGGTTATGGGTAAAATGGTCAGTTTTTATACTCTTGATTTGAATGTGTTTCCAAAGTCTATCTCAAGGAAGGAAGGTTTTTTTTTTTTTTTTTTTTTTTTTTTTTTTTTTTTTTTTT